>NC_090194.1:29993282-30225782 GCF_024679245.1 Pseudorasbora parva
CGAGTTCACACTAACTTCAATTAAATAGAGTAAAGATTATGCGTATTTGGCGTGCTGTCTGGGGAGGGCTCCGGGCTCTTAAATTTTGGAGTGTCTGCTGAGCCCATGTCAATTAGTGTCTTCTCTGAATTAGCCTCACAGTCACATCATCCTCAATAAACCCGTCTCCAGCGTGATTATTCTGATCCTTCGTATATTCCTATTCAATAATTGTTTACGCAACACGTCATCCTAAATAAACCGTCTTTGGCGTGTTGACTCTGATCCTTTGAATATTCAAATCTAATATGATTTCTGACCTGTAAGGTTACCAGAATAATAATCATACACTGTTTGTTAATATGCAAGAGGAGAACTGAAACCCCGACTGAGCCTGATTTCTCCCAAGGTTTATTTTTCTCTATTATGCCCTGATGGAGTTTTGGTTCCTTGCCACTGTCATCTTTGGCTTGCTCAGTTGAGGACACTAAAAGTTTGATCGAAGTTTTAAACTAAATTTCAAAATAAAATTAGTTACTATATTAACTATGTCAACTAAATTACCAATCTGCCCACATTGTTGCTATTTGATAAACTGAAATGAGCTGATAACATCACTGTTATCTCCAGAACGACTGTACAGCCTAATCAGATTTTGTTGCAATATTTTCCTGTTTAAGATTGTGAAGCTGCTTTGAAACAATCGTCATTGTAAAAGCACTATATAAATAAAATTGACTTGACTTCACTGTTGTTGCTCGTCCTTATATGCTTCAGAGCTCCCTCATGAGAGGACTCAAGACTGGTGACAAAAAGGATGGAGGCACGATGGTGACGCTCATTCTCAATCACACACTGGTCTCACTCGCTCCTCCCATATCTCTTGCTCGTCCACCTCACCACAGTTACATACGTAACTGAGATGTTATTTTACTAGTAAGCAGGGCAAATAAAAACTGCACTTTGATGAAGACATTTTTCCTCCAAAATGGTGACGTTATGGCATCTAGCAGTATAGGGAAACTTGGGTATGCAATCCAGAAAAAAACTCTAGTGGGTTTTGTACATGAATCTCATTATTGCTGGAGGGTGTTCCAGAAAGCAAGGCTAACTTACCATCACATATACCCCAAACTCTCATTTGAGTAACCCAAACATTGCTTACTCTAGGTATGCTGTTTCCAAAACATGTCCATGAGTATGTTCCTGATTAGCACAAAAGACATTCTCAACAGAGCATGGATCAATGATTCACCATGGAAACAGACGCAAAGAAAAAACACTTAAGACAACACACACACACACACACACCTACACACACAAACACACACACACACACACACACACACACACACACACACACACACACACACACACACACACACACACACACACACACACACACACACACACACACACACACAAACACATGCACAATGACACCAAACCAGTAATTACACAGAATAATTTCTAAGCAGTACTATTGTACACGCTTTAAACTATGTACTAACTGCTTAGCAACGCAACAAACAAGCACTTTGTAAAGTCTCCTCCAGACATACCAAAGACTTTTAATGAATTTAAGGTACACTCAGAAGTGCCAATTCATGTGTGAAAATAATCATGTTTCCTCACAACCATTATTTCACAATTTGAGCCTGATGAATCTTGACATTGGCATCCTGGAATATGGCCACAATGTGTCTTCAGTGTGACTTCTTCAAAGTGACATTTATTGAAGCTGTATATCATCTGTTAAGTTTATTTGAGTAACAGCATCTACCAATAACATCTGGTGGGCTAGTCCCTGATGGGTGCTGCTCTGAAACTGAAGAGATTTGGGATTTGAGCATGCACTCTAAATGTTTGGATAACTTAAGTGTGCCTTAAGTAAGTTTACAAAGTGGCTCTGTGAACTTCTAACACTTGAAACAGCTACTCTCATGAAGAAATGTACAAAACCTATCACTGGGGAGATACTTTTTCAAAAAGTACACTTTTGTACCTAAAGAGTGCATATTGGTAACTTAAAGATGTATAGTACCTAAAAGGAATAAAAGTGTACCTTTTGAAAAGGTACTGGCCCAGTGTTAGCTTTTGTACCTATTTTTCTGAGAGTATAAAAGTGCTTGGCCCCAGTTTAAACTTGTTCTTTGTTTAGGATAAATACTATTTCCAATGTTGAGACAAAATAATGTACAACGTTTTCTGCAAAGAAACCCTCTCTACCAGGTCTGTATATACAGTAAATGTATGAATTAAATACACATTTATTTATTCTTAATTGAGGTGTTGTGCTTGTATTGACCCCATTTACGGATGTGTTCTTTATTGTTTTCATACAGGTGTTTTTCCCAAGTCTTGTTACTTTGACATTCAACTAAAAAAAATACATTTTACACAATTATATTGGTAGCTGACATTATTTCAAACATTGTCACGTGCTATTCAACTTCTAAAAAAATATTTTATAATTATTATCCAGGCAGGTTCTATGACTAAACGTTAAGACACTAAATACAATGACTAGTACAATAAAATTAATACCACAATAAATAAACTGTCACAACTTTGGCACCATTTGGAAGTAAGTGAACTGCAAAGAAAAAAAAGGGGAAAAAAAACATGCAAAGATGCACACATTTATTTTATATAGAGTATATAAATACACTTTAATTTAAATTATGTTATTTATTTTTCTTGATGTAAACTCATGTTTGCAGTGGTTCTATTAATGTTGTTTCTATGAAACCAACCTTTATCAGGGAGTTTATAAATTTCACTTGCTGATGCACGACATAAATAGTCCTCAAACACAAAGTAATGAACACTGCAGTAGAAAAAAAAAATCAGATTAGTGAATCTCCAAGGAAAACTCTTATAAAGTATTTAAAAAACTTATAAATTAAGACTTAAGTATTCTGATGATGGTTTCAATATTTTTAGAGTCACAATGTGTTTAGCTGTTATTCTAAACCATTTATAAAATAGCGCATAGATAAGCGGATTCATACAAGAATTAATATATAAAATCCAACATGTTACATTAAATTCAACCGATGACTCATTTCCTCCAATAAGAGTGACTATATAGTATGGTATCCAACACATGAAGTAAACCATTACAACAATACCCAAAGTTGTTTCTGCCTTTCTTTGTGACCTGCTGACACCTGTGACAGAATTTACAACCTTGGCCTGATGTTTTGCAACACAGAATATTTTCACATATATAAACATGATTACCGAAGAAGGGGCAACAAAAGTGACTATGAGGTCCGTGACAACATGTTCAAATTTAAAAGAAACTGTACAGTCTCCGTAACACTTGTCATGTGTCTCTGGGTAAAACATAGTATTAGATAAGATAATGACAGAATATATACTAGAACATAGCCAGTTTATAATAATGCAAAAAACAACTTTATCAGTTGTGACCCTTACTGTGTATCTCAAAGGGTCACTCACAGCAATGTAACGATCTACAGATATAAAGACTAAATTACCAAGAGATGCTGAAACAACCATAAAAGCAATAAATAAAAATATAGAACAGAATGTCTCTCCAAAGTACCAGCATGATTCTATGAATGTGATGCCCATTAATGGTATAACAATCAGTCCCACAATCAGGTCAGCCACAGCCAGAGAGAGAATGAGCATGTTGGTTGGAGTGTGAAGCTGCTTGAAGTGAGAGATGGAGATGATCACCAGCAGGTTCAAAAACACAGTGAACACTGACAATAAAGAAATGAAAATGTACAAAATGGCATATTCCACTTCATGTTTGATTTCTTTGAAACATGACAAACTGTTGTTTGGAAAGCAATACTGGATTTCTTGAATGTTGTCCTCCATGTTGTTTCTGTCAAATATCTTCCAGAATTGATTATATCCCCATATATAGCCTGGCCCTGTTCACTCATCAAAAGACCTCCTTGAAGCTATAGTACAGCTTTCAGCTTTTTGTTAACCTTCACTGATTTAAACTTTAATTTATATGTACAGAAAAAGGGACATCCCATTATGTGAGGTGTGAATATACTGCATTAAACCCACCTACTATTTAAGTATTCATAGCATTTAGAAATGAACTGAATTACTGTATGTTTAATGTTCTAGTTCTGAGCCTGTCATAAAATACAATAATTGAAATGTAACAGTGTAAATGGGACATACTAAAAGTAAGTCCGAGCCATGACTGCATTCTTATGAGAGCAAGACAATAATTTAGTATCAAAATAATTTTAATAGTTTTAAAATATGATTACTGTGTATTTATAAATATACAAGTATTAAATCAGCACTAGGTAACTTTTCAACCTTCATAATATATTTTCATCGAATATACTTATGATGATACATCAACTTACAATAGGTTGAATGACACATCTGCCATAGCTTGATGGGGTCTGTATCATTTTTAATCGTACTTTTAATCTTCGGGTTTCGGGTAGTAACCCGAGAACAAAAAGAACGTCTCAGGTTACGTATGTAACCCTAGTTCCCTGAGGGAACGAGACGCTGCGTCGAAACGCTGTGAGAACGCCTCTGCGTTAATGCGTCGTGAAGCGCCTGTAGAACCATTCCATCGGAAAAAAGATCGATCGTCGGCGTGATGACGTCATCGACCGGAAGCTATAAAGCGTCCGTGAAAACAAACAGGAACTAACTTCTGATAAAGCCTGAAGTAAGTGATCACGGACACGCCGGGAGTATGGCAGAGCGACGCAGCGTCTCGTTCCCCCTCAGGGAACTAGGGTTACATACGTAACCTGAGACGTTCCCTTTCGGGGAACTCGAGCTGCGTCGAAACGCTGTGAGAGCGCTTATACCCACATCGCCATAGGACCAAGTGTCTCGTATGTGTGAAGCCGAAGCACACACGGTTACGAGAGAACCTGCGCCCCAACAGTAGATGCCAGGTCTAGTTCATAGAACCTGACGAAGGTTAAAGGAGACGACCATCCGGCCGCGTTACAAATATCGTGGAGGGAAGCCCCCGACAAGAGTGCTTTTGAAGCAGCCATACCCCTGGTTGAATGCGCCCGGACAGCCAGTGGAGACGGCTGCCCGGCCGCTTCATAAGCAAGTGAGATGGCCTCGACCACCCACTTGCTCATCCTCTGCTTGGATACTGGAGCCCCCTTCTTAGGGGGTCCGAAACAGACAAATAATTGGTCAGATTTTCTCCACAGGGCAGCTCTGTGGACATATGTATCCAGTGCCCTCACAGGACACAGCAGATTTAATCTTTCCTAGTCTGACGTCTTAAACGGAGGAGGACAGAAGGCTTGGAGAGTGATGGGGCCCCGTGGGCTCGTAGGAACCTTGGGGACATAACCCGGCCTGGGATGCAGAAATGCTTTCACCATCCCAGGCGCAAACTAAACATGAGGGCCCTACCGACAGGGACTGAATATCTCCAATTCTTTTGAGAGATGATATGGCCAAAAGAAAGATGGTTTTTAGGGTGAGGAACTTGTCCGAAACCTCCTCCAGAGGTTCCAACGGTGGTCCGGACAAGCCCCTCAAAACAATGGCCAAGTCCCATGCTGGGACCCTCGAGTGCATAGCTGGCCTCAACCTTAAAGTGCCACGGAGGAAGCGTGTAATTAGAGGGTGTCTTCCCAAAGACACTCCACCGAAAGGGACGTGGAAGGCACCCAAGGCCGCCACGTACACCTTTATTGTGGAGGGGGTCAACCCTGCCGAGAACCTTGCCTGCAGGAACTCCAGCACTGTACCAACCGGGCAGTTAACTGGGTCCCACTGGCGTTCTCTGCACCATGCTGAGAAAAGTCTCCATTTCAAAGCGTACAGCTTCCTCGTGGACGGAGCTCTGGAGTGCAGGATGGTCTCTACGACCTCGGCCGAGAGACCTTCCTCTATGAGCCTAGCCCCCTCAGAGGCCAGGCCCACAGTTTCCACATCTCCGGGCGTGGGTGCAGGAATCTCCCGCCCGCCTGAGAGAGTAGATCCCTCCTGGTCGGAATCTCCATCGGAGAGCCTTCCAGGAGAGATATCAGGTCCGAAAACCATACTCGGGTCGGCCAGTACGGAGCCACTAGAAGTACCTGGGCCCCGTCCCGGCGTACCCTCTCCAGAACTCCTGGAAGCAAGACAATCGGGGGGAAGGCGTACAGAGGCAGCCTCGGCCACTCCTGTACCATGGCATCCAACCCCAGCGGGGCTGGATGGGTCAGAGAAAACCACTGCGGGCAGTGAGAATTCTCCGCCGAAGCAAATAGGTCTATTTCTGCTCTCCCATATACCTTCCATAGGAGCTCCACCACCTCTGGGTGGAGTCTCCATTCCCCGGGCCTCGGCCCCTGTCTCAACAGGCTGTCTGCTTCCTGATTCAGGGCCCCCGGGATATATACTGCCCTGATTGACAGCAATTTCCCTTGGGCCCACAGGAGGATCCGATGTGCCAATTTGTCCAACGGACGAGACCTCAGACCCCCCTGGTGATTTATATAGGCGACCACCGACGTGTTGTCTGTCCTGACTAGCACGTGGTGGCCCCTGAGGTCGGGCAGGAACTGTTTCAATGCAAGAAACACTGCGAGCATCTCTAGCCGATTTATGTGCCAGTGCCGCTGATGTTCCTGCCATAGACCCTGGGATGAGCGACCACTCATGGTCGCCCCCCAGCCCGTGAGAGAGACATCTGTCGTTAGCGTTACGCGACGAACATGAGCCCCCAACACGGGACCCTGAGATAAAAACCCCGGGTTTTTCCACATGACCAGAGCACGTAGGCATCGCCACGTGACTTTGATCGTGCGGAGCGGATTTCCCCTTGGGGAGAACCCTTTTGTTTTGAGCCACCACTGCAGTGGCCTCATGTACAGTAGGCCAAAAGGTATCACGTTGGACGCTGCTGCCATGAGACCTAACAGTTTCTGGAACTGTTTCACAGTGACGGCCCGGCCTAGCCTCTGTTCTTTGACGGCTGCCAGGATCGATGCTATGCGTGTTGGCGATAATTGCGCCCGCATAATTACCGAATCCCAGTTCACACCTAGAAAAGTGGTTCTCTGAGCCGGAGAAAGCACACTCTTCTTGGCGTTCAGCCTCAACCCCAGCTTCGACATATGGGCGAGAACAGCATCTCGATGCTGAACCGCCATCTGCTCTGTATTCGCTAGAATCAGCCAGTCGTCGATATAGTTCAGAATGCGGATGCCCTGCAGACGCAACGGCGCCAGAGCTGCATCCACACACTTGGTGAACGTGCGGGGTGACAGTGCTAGACCGAAGGGAAGTACTCGATATTGGTATGCCTCTCCCCCGAAGGCAAACCTCAGGAACTTCCTGTGATGTGGAAGGATGGAGACATGAAAATACGCATCTTTGAGGTCTATGGTGACAAACCAATCCTCCGACTTGATCTGCGATACAATCTGTCTGAGTGTAAGCATCTTGAATTTGAGCTTGGCCACCGAGCGATTCAATAGCAGCAGATCTAATATCGTGCGTAAGCCCCCATCCTTCTTCGGCACGATGAAGTAACGGCTGTAAAAGCCAGACTCCCTGCTGGGAGGGGGAACCCTCTCTATAGCCCCTTTTTGCAGGAGTGTCTCTACTTCCTGTGCCATTACCAGAGCCTGCTCCGGGCCCACCTCTGTAGGTAGGACACCGCTGAAAGGAGGTGGCCGACTTCTGAATTGAATGGCGTACCCCTTTTCTATTATCTGCAGGACCCAATGAGATATATTTGATAGACGTTTCCACTCGTCTAGAAAATCTACTAAGGGAACCAGCCTCTCGAGGCTGGCCTCTGGTGTATTTTGAGCAACAAGCACAGTGCCCTGAAGCGGCGGACCGGCAGGGAACGACTGACTTGACTGCTCGGGGGCCCCCCGAAGGGGGCGCGGGCCACCCGTTGCGGCGGGGTTGGCAGCGCGGCCCCCCGAGGGTGCCGCAGGGAAACGGGTACCGTTGGCAGGGGTAAACACCGTTTCCCTACGGGGGGAACCACCCTCAGCGTCCTGACGCTTCTGGCGTCAGGAACGCTTCGACGAGGCCTTCTTGGCGATCAGGACTGTCCGCAGATCAGCCCTGCCCCTCGAAGGCCTCGTCTGAGAGCGCCGCCCCTCGTCCCCGCGCTGAGGGGGAGCTCGGGCAGCGACGCTCTGCTTTTGTTGAGCCCTGTGTGAGGAGCTCGTACTCGGTTTGGGCTGCTTGATTGTGTCAGCAGCAGCCCCAGGGACCTGGACCCGAAGAGGGAGGAACTGCTTGAGCGCCGCAGCTTGCTTTTTCGACTCCTGGAACCTCTCGGTGACAGTGTGAACTGCGTCACCGAAGAGGCCTCCAGGAGAAAGCGGCGCATCGAGCAGGAAAGCTTCTCCCTCTCCTTGATGTCTGTGGGGTTCAACCATAAGTGCCTCTCCGTAGCCACCAATGCTGCCATGGAGCGGCCAACACATCTGGCCGTCTCCTTGGTGGCCCGGAGAGCTAAATCAGCGGAAGATCTTAATTCTGCTACAATATCTCCCCCCACGACATCACTACCGTCCAGATCCCTCAGCAGGTCAGCCTGATTTGCCTGCACGATAGCCATCGTGTGCAGGCATGCAGCCGCCTGACCCGCTGCCGAGTACGCTTTACCCACCAGCGCCGACGTTGTCTTAAGAGGTCTGGTGGGCAAAGTCGGGGCCTTAAGGGACGATGCCGAAGAAGGCGAGAGATGGCTCGCAAGCGTCTCTTCAACCTTTGGCATCGCCCCATAACCATATTGTTTCAGCCCGGCGATGTTGCTGTAGACCGAGGTCTGCGGGCTGAAAACTCTATATGATGCCGGTCTCCTCCATGATCTTGCCACCTCGGTGTGCAAGTCATGAAAGAACGGCAGGCCCCGCCGCTGAGGCTCTGAAGCGCGAGACGGCAGGAATCGTTCGTCTAATTTGCTATGGCGCTTTCTTCCTGCCTCAGTTCTTTCAGTGGGCCAGACGATATTTAACCTGGCCACTGCTCGCGTCAGAACCTCAACTAGCTCCTCACTAGCAGGGGACTGAAGTGGCGAGTCTTCAGTCTCGATGCTTTCAACGTCCACCTCCTCAGAGCTGGACAGATGAAGCACCGGCGACTCTCTCTGGGGGGAAGAAACCGCCATGCGTGCTTCCATGCCCTGAGAAGAGCCACTGGATGGAGCAGGTGAGGGCAGAGATAAGGCAGCGCCCGTCTCTAACCCCTCTGCAACATCCAATTGTGATCCCCACGACTGCAGCCTTCGCTCCGCCTCAGCGGCAGCGGGACCAGAGCTGCGGGGAACACGAGCCGAGGCACCCTCCTCGAAGAGTGCCCGGCGGGAGCGCAGCGTTCTCAGTGGTAATCGCTCACAATGCTCGCAAGCAGCCCCCTCGAGGGCTGCCTGGGCATGCTGCGCTCCCAAGCATGCAACACAGAGAAGGTGTGTGTCCCCACCCGTGATGTAGCGTGGGCAGGGAGGAACACACTTTCTGAAATTGCAGCTCTCACTCGCCATCTCTATCTATTTTATTTTCTCTTTTTTTTGTTAATCTACTGATATTTAACAAAAAGGGTGGAAAATCTCTGGATATAGACAGACAAAAACACCAAATAGACAGACAGGTTCACACAGATCGCTTGCTGAAGGCTCAGAAGCTAGTTCCTGTTTGTTTTCACGGACGCTTTATAGCTTCCGGTCGATGACGTCATCACGCCGACGATCGATCTTTTTTCCGATGGAATGGTTCTACAGGCGCTTCACGACGCATTAACGCAGAGGCGTTCTCACAGCGTTTTGACGCAGCTCGAGTTCCCCGAAAGGGAACTACAAAATTCGACTGCTTTACGGCATATACGTCACTACCACCAATACCCACACTTCCTTAAATTCGGACGTGCGAGCCCAACTTTGTTTTGTCGGATAATATAGTCATGTCCGAAGCAGCAGAGACAAATAAGAAAGAAAAGGTTTTGTTGGAGGAAAGCAATAAGAGGAAATGAAAAAGTGATCGGATTAAAGACAGGACGAGGATCAACATTGGACCAGGGCATGAGCTGAAGGAGGCGTGCCCGACAGATGCTGTCCTGCTTGTTATGGTGATTACCTACCACTCAAACATTGAACTGAAGTATCATATAGATTCGGTAAAATGGTAACCAATAGACTACTATAATGACACTGGCTTGTAAACGTGAGCATCGCGATTATTTGGCATTTGAAAAAAATAAAACCCATGAAATTATATTCATATGACATGCTGAAACATATGCCACTGACTGTAACTGGGATGAAGACATTTCACACGCAACGCCAGAAGAACACCTGCATGTGAACTCCTGCAGTGTTCAGGGGAACTGTTAGTGCTGCACCAACCTGCAGGGACGCTTTTATGAAAATTTTTGGCATGCCCCGCACCACTGTATATATTTTTACAACCCGCCCCGCACCAGCGACCATTAAACAGACATACGGGGTCCACGGGTTATGAGGCGACCCACGCATCACTAGTTCAGGACTATCAGGGTTGTCATGTCAACAAATGCACGTGTGATGGCATCCCCTGTTGCAGGATGACAGAGTTTACGACCGTAGTTGAGGACATTATTTTTTCCCAACTGTAGGGGGACCCCGAGAGCAAAAGTTACCCAGTGCTGTTTTAAAATACACCCGCCTAAAGTATTATTAGGAACACCTGTTCAATTTCTCATTAATGCAATTGTCTAATCAACCAATCCCATGGCAGTTTCTTCAATGCATTTAGAGGTGTTGTCCTGGTCAAGGCAATCTCCTGAACCCCAAACTGAATGTCAGAATGGGAAAGAAAGGGGATTTAAAGGTCCCATTCTTCGCGATTCCATCTTTCAAACTTTAGTTAGCGTGAAATGTTGCTGTTGGAACATAAATAATACCTGTAAAATGATAAAGCTCAAAGTTCAATGCCAAGCGAGATATTTTACTTAACAGAAGTTCCCTTTCAAAGCCGACAGTTTGCATGTCTGGCTGCCAGGTAGTAGGCCTCGCCAGGCCTTCCTGAGGGTGAACTCCACTGTTTGGACACTTGCGCAGCTAGCATGGGTGGCTTCTGGTGTTGATGGCATCATTGGCCTCCCTGAGGGGACCAGTAAAGCCATCTCCCTGTGGCCTTTAATAACAGCTAGCCTCAACGGTGCCAGGTGGAGGCTCCTTCAGGCCTCCCTGGGGGGGAACGAGCCCCTTGGATGGGAACACATAACTGGCTTTATGCTGACAGCTAGTGGTTGCCCGCTGTTGGGTCCCGGCCTTAGCCGGCAATACCCGAGGGCAGGCTCATGCCCTAGCACGACGAGACGCCGTTTCTGCTGCACGGACCCTTCAGGACAGGTTTACAGCATGGTTTCCCTACAGCATGGTTTACCTACCAGGCAGGCTTAAGAGCTCCCCTTACTGAGGGTAGTCTGCGAGCTTACAGCCGCCTGAGCCTGATCAGACGGTCAGGCCCCCCTCGGGGCCTCCCGGTTAGATCAGCCCGTAGGCCTGTCCGGCCTCCTGAGCACCCCTGTAATATGTGTTCAGTAGATCCTAGGATCGAGCAGAAGAGACTCCCCTCGCTGGCAAGGGTTAGAAAGCACTATTCTGAGTACTGCTCTCCAGGATTCCCGTCTCCGAGTTCCGGTTTGAGGAAGACAGTGTCAGTTTGCAGTACCTCAGTCTGGATGCTCATGAGTAAGCAAAAGTCTGGAGTCTCTGTTTCTAAACAGACAGGGTTGGCCATGCCGGGGTGTTCTACATAAGTGATGCTAAGTCAGGCCTCCCTAGTGGCACTAGTGGTGAAGGTTTTCCCGAATAGTGACCGGCTGGGGCGCCCTCAGGCCCCCTAGCCACATTCCCTTAAAGGGACCCCTTCTGTTGAAGTAGTTGGGCGCTTTGCAAGGCGCCCTTATATACTTACTGGTCGCACCTTGATGACATCATAGGCTGTCGCTGGTCAATAGGATTGCCATGATTTGATAGTAGTTCAGACACCGGTCACGCTCGAGGCGTTCCACGTAGCGTCGGCTGACGCACCGTCTCGTTCCCTGGGTTACAGTCGTAACCGGGGACGTTTTCTACTGAAATGAAATTTTACTTGAATATTTTTGTGCTTTTTGGACATGCGCATCATAATAAATAGGCCTGTTTTACAAAACTTTAAGAATTTTCCCATAAATGTGTCATATATCAATGAAAATGGGAGAATCTCAGCTTTATTATGGTATATGTCTCATATGCAGGATAATTATGCATCATATGTGTTGCAGTTTTAAAAATAAGCTTTGTGTTTACATTGGAATTTCTCAAAAACATGATTTTCTGAGCCCGAAAATCAGCAACTATTTAACATAGACATACTCAGTTAATATTGGAGATATCAATGTAATATTTTAACAGAATGTTCTTTACATTATGTAGGATGATTTTAGGTAGAAAACAGTGAATCACAAAAAATGACTTTAGCTGGGTTTTTACAGACAGGGTCACATATGAGAGACTGTACTGCATCAGTTTGAAAAAAAATCAACCAAGTCCTCACAAAAATCAGGAACAGCCTGTGGAAATCTCCATAAATGAGGACGATTGAAATATTCTAAGGAAATACGTGTTTAGCTGATATTTTAAACCAGCAGTAAAATTAAGCACAGATAATAATCAGATATGCTGTCAATATACAAGGTCAAAGTTAGAAATGTTGATTTGGTGGATAAGATTAATGTAAAAAGCAGAAGAAAAAAACCGGTCTAATTTATTCCTAATGCCAGAGCTAATTTGCTTTCACGTTTCTTTCTTACTGGTCCTCCTATTACACATTTACCATCCTTACTCAGAGATTATAACTTTCATTTGCTGATGTACAACATAAAAAAATCCTCAAATACTCACTATACAAGGAAGCATAAAGGAATATATGAGATCAGTGACTCTTTATACAAGACTGTTATAAAAATTATACATTTATCATTTATCCTCTGGGAAAACACTAAAGTATTCTGATGATGGATTCAATATTTTTAGAGTCACAATGTGTTTAGCTGTTATTCTAAACCATTTATAAAACAGAGCATAGATAAGCGGATTCATACAGGAATTCATGTATACAATCCAGCATGTTACATTAAGTTGAACTGATTCTGTTGACTCATTTCCTTCAATAAGTGTGACAATATAGTATGGTATCCAACACATGAAGAAAACTGTGACAACAATCCCCAGAGTTTTTCCTGCCTTTCTTTGTGACCTGCTGACACCTGCGACAGAATTTACAACCTTTGCCTGATGATTTGCAACACAGAATATTTTCACATATACCGACATGATTACAGAAGAAGGAGCGACAAAAGTGACTATGAGATCTGTGACAAAATGTTCAAATTTAAAAGAAACTTTACAGTCTCCGTAACACTTGTCATGTGTCTCTGGGTAAAACATAGTATTGTGTAATATAATGACAGAATATATGCCACAGCACAGCCAGTTTATAATAATGCAAAAAACAACTTTATCAGTTGTGACCCTTACTGTGTATCTCAAAGGGTCACTCACAGCAATGTAACGATCTACAGATATAAAACATAAATTACCAAAAGATGCCGTAACAACCATAAAAATAATAAATAAAAATAGAAAACAAAATGTATTGCCAAAGTACCAGCATGATTCTATATATCTGATGCCCATAAATGGTATAATAATCAGTCCCACAATCAGGTCAGCCACAGCCAGAGAGAGAATGAGCATGTTGGTTGGAGTGTGAAGCTGCTTGAAGTGAGAGATGGAGATGATCACCAGCAGATTCAGAAACACAGTGAACACTGACAATAAAGAAATGAAAACATACAAAACAACATACTCCACTCTAGGTTTGATATCTTTGAAACATGACAAATTGTTGTCTGGAAAGCAATACTGTATTCCTTGACGGTTGGCTTCCATGATCCTTGTGTCAAACATTTCCACATTCATTATATCCTCATATGTTGCCTGGCCCTCATATGTAGTGCACCCCAAATGACCACTCTGAAGCTGTGGTACAATGTTCAAGCTGTCAGTTTGTGCCTTCCTTTACTGAGTCGACTCTAATTTAAATGTACAGAAAACAGGGACATCCTATTACTGCATTAAACCCGCCTACTGTTTAAATATTTAAAGCATGCGATGAGGAATTGGATGATGTGTATAATATAGTGAATGTGTAAATAGTGAATGTGTAAGGCTCCCACATTGTTATCTTTTTGGACTTCTGAATATAAATACACCTGTAAAACATCTAAGGTCTTTGGATCAAACACTTGTATTGGTCTCAATGTATTAACTAAAGACCGGGTGATCTGCTTTTTGTTTAGTTTTTTTCTTATTTTGTCTTAAACTGTGGAACGCTCTACTACCCAGTCAACACGACATCAAGACTTTGCGTAAACATACACACCACTTTCTAAAGGCAAGTGGCGTGTTATCTATACACATTTTGAGCTATCCGCGTGAATGTCTATGCCGTGTATGTCTATGCCTAAACGAACCATCATCTCCGCGTGTATGTCTACGCTGTGTGATTCCGCCAACCTGATCTCACAGAATTAATATTTATTTTATATTTTGGAGCAACTAACTCCACTCCTACCCACCTAAACCTACCCACTCTTAACAATATAATACACATAACAGTTAACAGGCAAAAATGTACAGTCACATGTATTTATTGCAAAAACGGACCCAAAAACTGTATAAAAGTATTAACTCATGTTGCAGTCCAAGTCTTCTGAAGTCATACGATATCTTCATGTGAAGAACAGAGTTGATATTAATGTTTTAGTCACTGAAATGATGATCGCGCCTCTTTGTGAACAGAACACACACACACTTGTTAATATTTCTGAGTCAAATGATACACGACTAACGAGACGACAAGTTTAGAATGACGCGATCAGTCATAAGACACACGACAGCCAATGCTGTCAAAGCTGACCTGACGTTACTTCCGGCGGCAATATTTGAAATTTATTTAACAAAAATGTTTAGGTAAGAGTTTGAGTTAACTTGCGCGTTCAAAATGTGTCTGAATATCCACAAGGTAAATGGATTTATAAACATACTAAATTATATTTTTTTGAAAATGTAAAAATGCAGAATGTTTCTTGTGATGGGTAGGTTTAGGGGCTGTGTGTGTGTGATGGGTAGGTTTAGGGGTAGGGGTGGTTTAGGGGGGTAGAAAAAACGGCGTTGATAAACATGCTAAAAAGCGATTGTGCGTCTTTATAGCACGCCAAAATGGCATACGAATTGGCGTGTCATACATTGGCCATTTCATGAGATCAGTCTGACCCAGTAGTTATTGTTTTCATGGATTTTTAGTTTTTAATTGGTCACGTTTTACTGTGTTTGAGTTTCCCGCCACTCATCAGTTACCATGAACACTCATCATCATCACAACAGTTAATTTATCACCATGTGTATTTTAAGTTCCTCACATTCACTCATAGTTTTTGTGGTCTTGTTTGCATTAGTCTATGTATTGAGGCGGCAGTGGCTCAGTGGTTCATGTAGGTTGTCTACAAACCGGAAGGTTGGTGGTTCGATCCCCGGTTCGACCTGACCAAGTGTCGAGGTGTCCTTGAGCAAGACACCTAACCCCAGCTGCTACCGATAAGCTGGATGGTGCGTTACATGGCTGACATCGCCGTCGGTGTATGAATGGGTGAATGTGAGGCAAAAATGTAAAGCACTTTGGATGGCCATAGGGTCTGTTAAAAGCACTATATACCATTCCCATTTACCAGTCCATTTATTACATTATTATACATTTATTAAACGCTTTTAAGTTTTTTCATCATCATCTGTACCATGTTAACAGAAGACTGGACCAAGAAATGGATTATGCAGAAAAAATAGCTGTGATTGGCCAAAAGGGCATTGATTTAAAAAAAAAAATGTTATACAGAACAATTATGCCATTTGCCATTACCTACCTCTACTACGACAAGACATTCGCTTTTCTGGATCGGTGCCAACTACGACCACACTGTAGACCTCCCAGACAACTCAAGGCTAAAGAACATCTGTCCTGATCCAGAACACAGCCAGACTAAGAACCCAGCCCACCATAACCCTTGACCACGAAGACTTTGCATGAGCGAATTAAAAGCAACCGTCTGGTGTGATGCGTAAGCCAGAGCCCAAAGAGGAAGGGACCGCTCCAACTTTCGCCCTGAAACCAATGCCCCAGAGTGGATCTGACCAGGGGTGTAAAAAGTCCTGCACACTGTGCAATTTTTCAAAACCTTTGCGAATGTACCTTGTCAGACTGTACGAACAAGATCCCCGATGTAAGCCACGTCACACTGTAAGATCTCAGTTGTCATTGATATCAGACTGTTCGATGGTCAAGGCACGCTAAAAATGTACGTGCGCAAGAAAACTCGTCCGGACTTCTATATCATCAATGAATGATGCGCTCGGTGACAGTGAGCTGCATTAAAATTGAGCACAGGACTGAAATACTGGCTACAAAGAAATCTCTAGCTCTCGTTTTGGTCATAGTTTTTCTTGAAAAACTGAAATATTTGACGGTCATCGTAGGAGAAGTCACACTGCAGGATTGTGCGCCAAATCTTCAGACACTGCCAGGATTTCGTCTAAGATAAAATTTGATCGCAGTGGTCATTAATCGGCTGCCGTAAACTTGCAAACTAACGATCAAAGACGTCAGATTTTAGCCTAGGATCAGAATTTTTAGTATTTGCAAAATGTGTCTCAATTTTCCCAAAGTCTTGGGCAAAATCGCACCGTGTGCACCCGGCTTAAGCCAGCAACATTGGGAATACTGTTGGATTTGGACACAGGGTTCTAGCTGTTGGAGATACTGCCTCCCAACCTCAGTATTATCTGTTTGTTCTGAATCATCGCTCTTTTCAGATAGTACCAAGTCTGATACTTGTTTAACCCCCAGGGGAAGGCAGTGGTGCCGGCCAAACCACGTTGCTTGTTTTTAAGTGCAAAAGAGACTCAAAATACTCAGTTGATTTTGGTCATATAGACAAGACATCATTTGAAACAAAGTGTCTACTTTTATTTGTAAATACTCAGAATAAAAATGAAATGTGATTTTTGCAAAATAAAGAAAGCAAACATGATCCGCAATCTGCCGTCTCCCTCTCAATGAAGTCCATTCTGATACTTGTCTCACAATCTGTTTCACAATCTATGTATACAAATTAATAGTTACTTCAAATTTTATTTGTAATTATGTGGAATTATGGAGGGCATTTTAAACATTAAATTATAAATGTGTTTAGCTGCAGAAATAGAGTCAAATAGCTGATGCAATAAATATTAATACAAGCTTCTGTTACTATATTGCACTATATTATTTTGGCGAGGTGAACGAGCGAGAGACATGGAAGGAGCGAGCGAGACCGGGGACATGAATGCGAAAGAGCGTCACCTGTGAGTCACACCGGTCTCGAGTCCTCTCAGGAGGGAGCTCGATGGCATATAAGGACGAGCGACACCAGTCAAGGATGAGAGAGGACCAGGCCTGGACTTTACGTTGAGTTTTGTTTACGTTTTGTTGCGTGTGTGCGGGCAATCGTCCGTGAGGGGGTGCCCGCGGTTTACTTTCATTTTGTTTGTTTATTTATTTACTTAATAAAAGTTGTTAAACGTTTGCCGGTTCCCGCCTCCTTTCTTCCCTTCTATGAACTCCGTTACATTGGTGCCGAAACCCGGGAGGAAGGTGGGACATGATGTCGAAGAGCTCTCGCGGCTGAGGGGAGCCACTCGTGGTCCTTCCTCATCCGCGCTGCCCGAACTCCTGAGCAGCGCGGATGAGAAAAGACCGCAAGTGGCTGCCCAAGGTGATGGTACTGGAGTGAGCGAAGACCGGTGGGACAGAGAGATCGATGCCGTGCCCCTTGGTTGAGGTGGGGTGACGGCCGTCCTGGAGGGAGCGGAGGAGTTGCCGGCGTTCGCTGTGGGCCGGAGCCTGCTGTCGTCCGCCGTAATGGGGATGAGCAGGGAATGCTGCGCTCGCTGCCGGCTCCCTCAAGCGGAGGAGCCCCCGCCGGCCGCCAGGGGGCGGAGGAGGATCGGGCCGACCACCAGGCATCCAGCACCTTCGCATGGCACTGCGAGGAAGAGCCTCTCGGCTAGTGAGGTCAGAGTGGCAGTGTGTCCGGGAACCGTAACAGAATTTTTTTTTTCCTCTCTCCACTCTCTCGTCCTGGCGAGGTAGCGAGGTGGCGAGGTGAACGAGCGAGAAACATTAGAGGAGAGAGCGAGTCCTCTCATGAGGGAGCTCGGAGGCATTTAAGGATGAACGAGACCAGTCAAGGACGAGAAAGGACCAGGCCTGGACTTTACGTTGAGTTTTGTTAATGTTTTGTAATGTGTGTGTACAAATTGGGTCTCCTCACGAACGACTGCCTGCGGTTTACTTTGGTTTTGTTTATTATTTGATTAAAAGTTGTTGAACGTTCTCCGGTTCCCGCCTTCTTCCTTCCATCTATGTACCCGTTACAATTATATTAAAATTCAAAGTTTGTCATGCATCATCTCGGAAATAAAGCAGTTGGCATTATTTGTCTGAATAAGTTATGATGCGTGTATTTTACTTCCTGATTGAGTAACATCTATTTCAGACTCTTAAGGGGGTCGCACACCGGACGTAAAGCTCAGTGTTATGACCGGTCTGTTGTTGAATTAATTATTAATTTAACCATCATTTAAATCATTAAGCACTTCTAAATGCACCAAAAAAAATCATTGATGAAAAATCTGCAGTTAGTCTACTGTATGAACAAAAACAATACTACAGCAAAACATTAATACATACACTCAACAGCTCAAGTCGATTTCAGGTTACAAGGCATAAATCTTTATTCCGATTTCAGAATGTTCCCTTGTCTGTCCGCCGAGCTGATGTTCACTACTGTAATGAATATGGACAAAACGTTATAATTTATATGCTCAGGACGGTTGTGTTGTAAGAATGTATAGGGAAACATCAGATATAAAATCGGTGTCTCCTTAGGCAATGTGTTTTCAGTAAAATTGTATTAGCTTAGGAAATACCAATATGACGGCATGGGCAATCTGTCATGAGCAATCCTTCTAAATAGATAAGTGGTTAGATCCCCTTTTGCCATGACCCATCGAGGTATGGACTCCACCAGGCCCCTGAAGCTGTGCTGGGGTATCTGGCACCAAGATGTCAGCAGCAGATCCTTTAAGTCCAGGTGCAAGATAAAGCCTCCATGGACCAGACTTGTTTGTTCAGCACATCCCACAAATGCTCGATTGGATTGAGATCTGGGGAATTTGAGGCCAAATCAACATCTCTAACTCGTTGTGCTCCTCAGACTATTCCTGAACAATTTTCACATGGATGGCAAGGAAATGTGATTCATCAGATCAAGCCACCCATTTCCATTTCTCCTTGGTCTAGTTCTGATGCTCATGTGCATCAGAAGAATTGACAAAAATGTATAATGTGTACCTTGAATGCAATGTAAGTCGCTTTGGATAAAAGCGTCTGCCAAATGCATAAATGTAAAAATGTAAATGTAAATCAGGGCTCTGTTGGCCCTTTCAGCGGTGGACAGGTGTCATCATGATCACCCTGACTGGTCTGCGGCTATTAGGGCTGCACGATTAATCGAAATTGAACCGCAATCGCGATTTGGCTTGTGTGAGATTATGAAAGCTCAAAGGCTGCGATTTTAATTAAATAAATAAATGCCCAGTGTGTTAGCAAAGAGCGGCTCTGTGATAAACGCTGCTCCGTCTGAAAGACTGCGAGTTTGAGTCGCTTATAACGTGTGTTTGAAAAAGCAACACGAGTCAAACATCTTCACAAACTAGTGAAGCGTTCATAAACCTGTTTAACAAAAGACAACGTTTAATAACATGTTTTACCTCACTTCATATCGTCAGTCGAGTGTTTGTACGCTGATGTGGCTTCTCATCACAGAGTGAGGCAGACAATGCGTTATTTTATAATATTCTATGTCAATCAGCACTGCATTATAATACACTTTGTTATTATGAAAATACCCTTGACGGATTGAAGAACTCAAATACACCATATTTTGCTGCAGTCGTGTTTATTGTCGTCATGTTTAATCAAAGCGCCTCTATCTTCTGTTTACAGCGTTAGCTTCACATCATGGATTTCCTGAAAACTACCGTCATTACTTCTCTCAGGCAAATGTGGCGTTTTCCACTCGAGGGCGCCCTCTGGCTTTCAGTATGAATTAAAAACTTTTGGGTAATCAATAATAAGAAAATAATACTTAATACATTTTAAAACTTAATAAACTTAAAAAAAATATACATTTATTGGACAATCCATGTTTTTCTTCAATGTACAGGAGTTTTTTCCCCCCACAGTGGATGCACAAGAGGTTCATATTTCATATTAAAGACAGACTTTAAGAAATTGATATCACAGATAAACAATCTTATATTTAATTTTTTTTACAATAACTCCTTAGGCTTAGACCTTTCTAATGTTTTTAGTCGTAGGCTGTCTGCATATTAATAGGTAACCCAGCAGTTTTTTTTTTTTTTTTTTTTTTTGGGGGGGGGGTACGTTTTCTGTAAAATATTACAAAAATAATAATAATAATAATAATAATAATAATAATAATAATAATAATAATAATAATAATAATTAGTATTATTATATTGTTATATTTATTCTGACATACTCTTTTTTTATTTGTAATTATGAAAATGTTATTGTAATGGTAATATTTCTTATTTTAAAAAATATTTTTTTGCAGTAATAATAATCATAATAATTATTATTAGTCACATTAATATAAAAACACAAAATGTTATATACACACACTTTTCATTTGTAAAAAATAATAATAACAATAATCACATTTTAAATCGCAATCGCAATTATATATTTTCCCCAAATCGTGCAGCCCCATACGTAACAAACTGCAATGCACTGTGTATTCTGACACCTTTCTATCAGAACCAGCATTAACTTCTTAAACAATTTGAGCGGCAGTAGCTGTTTGATCGGACCACACAGGGGTTTTGAAGTTGGGTGCACCAGTGCTACCAAATAAAAAAAATAATTTTGAGCCCTTTTTTATATTTTTTCATCTTAAAAGTTAGAAATGCTGAAATAAAAATCATGAAAAAGCGTACTTGGAGTCTATTTGCATCTGTCAGTCTGTTTAGTGTTAAATAACCTTTTTGCCACTGTTTAATTATTTACATAGATTTATTTTTTATTTATTTTTTAATAATTTTAAATTAACATTTATAAAGTGATGTGGGTAGTTGGCATGAAATTCCAAGCAGTGTGACAAGCTACACTACTGTTTTCTAAAGCATAGATTACTAAGAAATAATAAGTACTGTGCAATGACACAATATATAGATCATTTATCCTCTGGGAAAACACTAAAGTATTCTGATGATGGATTGAATATTTTTAGAGTCACAATGTGTTTAGCTGTTATTCTAAACCATTTATAAAACAGAGCATAGATAAGCGGATTCATACAGGAATTCATGTATACAATCCAGCATGTTACATTAAGTTGAACTGATTCTGTTGACTCATTTCCTTCAATAAGGATGACAATATAGTATGGTATCCAACACATAAAGTAAACTATTACAACAATACCCAAAGTTTTTGCTGCCTTTTTTTGTGACCTGCTGACACCTGTGACAGAATTTACAACCTTGGCCTGATGATTTGCAACACAGAATATTTTCATATATATAAACATGATTACTGAAGAAGGAGTGACAAAAGTGACTATGAGGTCCGTGACAACATGTTCAAATTTAAAAGAAACTGTACAGTCTCCGTAACACTTGTCATGTGTCTCTGGGTAAAACATAGTATTATATAAGATAAGGACAGAATATATACTAGAACATAGCCAGTTTATAATAATGCAAAAAACAACTTTATCAGTTGTGACCCTTACTGTGTATCTCAAAGGGTCACTCACAGCAATGTAACGATCTACAGATATAAAGACTAAATTACCAAGAGATGCTGAAACAACCACAAAAACAAAGAATAAAAATAGAAAACAGAATGTCTTTCCAAAGTACCAGCAGGTTTCTATGAATCTGATGCCCATTAATGGTATAATAATCAGTCCCACAATCAGGTCAGCCACAGCCAGAGAGAGAATGAGCATGTTGGTTGGAGTGTGAAGCTGCTTGAAGTGAGAGATGGAGATGATCACCAGCAGATTCAGAAACACAGTGAACACTGACAATAAAGAAATGAAAACATACAATAAAATATACTCCACTTCAGGTTTGATATCTTTGAAACATGACAAATTGTTGTCTGGAAAGCAATGCTGTATTCTTTGCCTGTTGTCCTCCATAATCCTCGAGTAAAATATTTTTTACAGTTGATTACATCCACGTAGTTCAAGCTGTCAGTTTGAAATTTCTTTCTTCACTGACTTGACTGAACTTATATGTACAGAAAAAAAGGGACATCCAATGAAATGTTAGGTTTGTTTATACTACATTAAACCCACCTACTATTTAAATATGCATAGCATTTGCATAGTGACTACGTTTACATGTGCACCAATAGGACTTAATGACAATAAGATGTTTACATGACAAAAGCAAACCTCTTCACTCCCAAGTTTTCATTGTGATTATGCTCTAAAAAATAAAGTTATTTTACCACAGTTACTCACATACCACAGTGTATAGCACAATGATAAACACTGATAAACACAAAATTAAAAATCCCTGAGAAAAGGGAACAAGACATTGCATCCTAGAAGAGCGCTATAGAAGTATATAAGGGCGCCCTGCAAAAATGACGTTCACCTTAACATCTGAAGGGACTGCTTGTTAGGCAGGCCCCGAGGCATGGCAAAGAGATGCAGTCTTGTGTCCCATGTTTTCAGGGAACATAGATTACATACGTAACCTGAGATGTTCCCTTTTCGAAAGGGAACTCGTACTGCGTTCCTAGAATACTTTGTGGAATGATATACCCAAGCCGCCATGCTAAGGGTAGTGCATGCCAACAACAGATGGGAAACAGTGGTCAACGAGTACACGAACGGGACAGCGATGATTGATCATGAAAATGATGATCGCCCTGACTTTAATAATATATATTTGTCTATTTTTCTGTTTGGTTATTGCGTCATTTTGGGCGGTAACAGAGGTCTGATTGGTTAGCATTAGACAGCATGCCTTCCAGACCAGAGAAATAAAGTGAAACTGAAGCATAAACTGCAGAATTGCCTGGAATCACTTTTATCATGAAATAGGCTACAGTGAAGTGCAAGGTGTGCAGCGCCAATCTTTCATAAACATAGCAATATAATTGGAACATGATTAACATATAATGTTGTAAATTCTCTGTGAAAATCGGCTGTTAAGGGAAATCCACAGGATCAGAATGTGGTGAAGTTCAAGTGCACATCTGCGTTCTTTTCCACAGATGGGAGTTGTAAGATTACTTTTATGTTGCCTATATTTAATTAATGTCATATATGACTGTAGCAAAGTTCGATATAATAAGGAAGGAAGAGGACAAGGGGTCGGCTGGACGGTTGATGCTTTCTCTTTATTTTCTCAATAAACTTGTCAGCACACACACATTCAAGTGTGGAATCTCATAACACGATCTCTCGATCACTTCCGGGTCGGCACTTCCGGCTTCCGGTACTCAGTCTCAATACATGGGGGGTTCGCATCAACCGTCCGGGTTCTCTCTCCCCTCGATCTCCGGTTCCACTGCTGTTTTATCCCCTCTCCGCGCTCATTACTAGAACAAGAGACAGGTGTTATTAATCTGCTTCCAACCCACTCACGTACCGCTTGTCCCGCGGCTCTCTCTCCCGCTGCAGACCTCGCTGAACCACGCCCCCCTTGCCACATACCCCCACCGCCCGACTCAGGCCGGGGAGCCGTCCGGCCTGCAGCCCCCCCCCCCCCCCCATTTCTGGAGAGGAAGTCGGCCACAGCCATCTGAGCACCCGGCCTGTGGACCACCTGGAACTTAAAAGGCTGAAGAGCTAGATACCAACGGGTGATCCGCGCGTTGGTATCCTTCATGCGGTGGAGCCACTGGAGAGGAGCGTGGTCCGAACAGAGGGTGAACTCCCGCCCCAGAAGGTAGTAGCGGAGGGTGAGAACGGCCCACCTGATGGCAAGGCACTCTTTTTCGATGGTGCTGTACTTAGCCTCTCTCTTCGAGAGCTTACGGCTAATGTACAGCACCGGCCGCTCTCCCCCCTCCACCTCCTGGGCCAGGACTGCGCCCAGCCCCCTGTCCGACGCGTCAGTCTGCAACAGAAAAGGGAGAGAAAAGTCAGGGGAGTGTAAAAGCGGCCCGCCACATAGAGCAGCCTTAACTCGGGTGAAGGCCTTCTGGCACGGCTCCGTCCATTGGACCGTATCTGGTAGCCCCTTTTTAGTAAGGTCAGTCAGGGGGCTGGTGAGGTCCGAATAATTTGGTATAAACCGTCTATAATATCCCGCCAGCCCCAAGAACTGCCTTACCTCCTTTTTGGTCTTGGGCCTCGGGCAGGTTGCAATTGCGGCGGTCTTATCAATTTGGGGACGCACCTGCCCATGACCCAAGTGGAAGCCCAGATACCTTACCTCCACCCGCCCAATTGCACACTTCTTCGGGTTGGCCGTGAGCCCCGCTCCCCTCAACGACCTCAAGACCGCCCGGACATGCTGCATATGCCGCTGCCAATCGTGACTGTAAATCACGATGTCGTCCAGGTAGGCAGCAGCATATGCGGCATGGGGACGCAAAATCCTGTCCATGAGGCGCTGAAAGGTAGCGGGTGCCCCGAACAAACCGAAGGGAAGTGTGACGAATTGGTGCAATCCGAACGGCGTGGTGAAGGCTGTTTTTTCTTTGGACAATGGAGACAAGGGGATCTGCCAATAGCCCTTCGTTAAGTCCAATGTCGAATAAAATCGAGCCGTGCCGAGCCGATCAAGCAACTCGTCAACCCGCGGCATTGGATACGCGTCGAATTTCGACACTGCGTTCACCTTGCGGTAGTCCACACAGAACCTGACCGAGCCGTCGGTTTTAGGGACCAAAACGATCGGGCTCGCCCAGTCACTGTTGGACTCCTCTATTACTCCCATATCGAGCATTGCCCCTAATTCTTCCTGAACTACTTTTTTTTTGTGTTCAGGTAAACGATACGGCCGGCTGCGAACTACCACGCCCGGCTCGGTCTCGATATGGTGCTGAATTAAGTCGGTACGGCCCGGTAGGGGCGAGAACACGTCGGCGAATTCCGCCTGTAGTTTTGAGAGATCAGTGAGTTGGGACGGTGAGAGGTGATCTCCCCCAGGGGCCAGTGCGACCGATTGTGCTTTGATGCTCGCCTCTGGCCCGAGATCATCCTCTCCCCCGATCACCGTCGCCAACAACACTGATTCGACCTCATTCCATTTCTTCAGGAGATTAAGGTGATATATTTGCCGTGCTCCGTTCCTATCGGACCGTATCACTTCATAATCGAGGTCTCCAACCTGTCGAGCGACCTCAAACGGCCCCTGCCATTTCGACATTAATTTAGAGCTCGATGTCGGGAGTAATACAAGCACTTTCTCTCCCGGTGTGAATTTGCGTAGTCTCGTACCCCTGTTATACGACCGGCTTTGGCGGTCCTGGGCTTGCAACAAATTCTCCCTAGATAGCCGCCCCAAGGTGTGGAGTTTTGTTCGCAAGTCCAGCACATATTGAATTTCGTTTTTGGCCAAAGAAGGCCCCTCCTCCCAAGTTTCTCGTAGGACGTCCAGCACCCCACGGGGCTGTCGTCCGTAGAGAAGCTCGAAGGGGGAAAACCCCGTGGAGGCTTGCGGGACCTCTCGCACAGCGAATAAGAGGGGTTCTAACCACCGATCCCAATTTTTGGCGTCTTCCTGTACGAATTTACGGATCATGGATTTAAGAGTGCGATTAAATCGTTCGACCAAGCCGTCTGTTTGTGGGTGATAGACGCTTGTCTGAATCGATTTGATGCCCAATAACCCGTATAATTCGCTTAACGTGCGTGACATAAACGCCGTGCCTTGATCAGTGAGGATTTCCTTCGGAATCCCCACTCGGGAGATTAAACGGAACAGTGCGTCCGCAACACTCTTCGCCGAGATGTTGCGGAGAGCCACTGCCTCCGGATATCGTGTTGCGTAGTCCACGATAACTAGCGCAAAACGATGCCCGCGTGCGGATCGCTCTAATGGCCCGATGAGGTCCATCGCAATTCTCTCGAAGGGGACCTGCATTAATGGAAGGGGGCGCAATGGCGCTTTTGGGGAGGCCAGGGGATTCACCAACTGACATTCAGGACAAGACGCGCACCACCTGCGCACATTGTCGTGAATGCCTGGCCAAAAAAATCGGGTCATTAAACGATTCAGCGTGGCCGCCTGTCCCAGGTGGCCCGCCATCGGGTTCGAGTGAGCCGCCTGGAAAAGCATTTCCCGGCGGCTCTTTGGTACTAACAACTGGGTTGTATCCACTTTTGTCTGAGCGTCTTGGGTCACTCGATACAACCTATCCTTAATTATGGCAAAATAAGGATACGTGACGGGCAAGGCAGGTTGAAGGGACTGGCCGTCGATAGTGCGGACCTGTTGGAAAGCATGTTTTAGGGTATCGTCTTGAGACTGCTCCAGAGGGAAGTCATCGCGGTCCGAGAGAATCAGTCTCTCGACCCCGCTCGGTTCCTCTGAAGCAGTTCCCGAGGGTCCCGTATCAGTCTCACCAACCTGCACTCGCACCGCCCCGTTCCTAGCCTTGTTCCCCCAAGCGGCATCCGCACATATCGACCCCAATAACGCCGGAAAGGCGGGCCAATTTGTCCCCAGAATTAGCGGATGCCGGAGGTGGGGACTAACCGCCACCTCAACACTATGGTTTTCTCCCCTAAACTGTATCGTGACTGGGACAACCGGATATTCCACCACATCCCCGTGCACACACCGCACCTTAACCATGCGGCTTGTATCCAATGCCCCAGGCTGCATCAGGCTTTGATGGATCGAGGTTTGGTTACAGCCTGAATCCACCAAAGCCTGATATGTACCCCCCTTGATACTCACAGGAACTTGGTACTCTCCTGCTTGATCAGGGGTGGCCCGCTGAACGTCCGGGACCCGGATCATTGTCCCGATGTCCATCATTGGACATCGGTCCACAAAATGGTCCGGGTCGCCGCACCGCCAGCAGGCCAGCCCAGGCCTGCCCGCCGCCCCTGCGGCGGGGAGTGGGTTGGAATATGAGCGCGGAGGGGGGGTGGAACCGGAACCGTTATCCCCGCCCGACCCCAGCAGCCCCGCCCCCCTGGGCGGGGCCCTCGAACTCCCGTACTGCCCTGGGCCCATTCCACCCCGACCTCTGGGGGGAATGCGAGGGGGCCCTGGAGGGCGGGACCTAGGGAGAGGGACAGGGTGAGAAGGAGAGACAGAGGGGGGAGAGAGAGAGGGAGAGGTTAGTCGGGGTTCGCCGACCCCTGGGCACGCCACCAGATGGTCCTCCGCCAGGTTGATGGCCGTCGTCAGCGACGTGGGCCGGTGGCACTGGACCCACTCGGCGGTCTTCTTGGGTAGCCGAGCGATGAACTGCTCCAGTACCACCAGATCGACGATGTGGTCCACGTCGCTTCCACCGGCCAATAGCCATTTGCGGCAGGCGTCCCGGAGCTGGTGGGCCATCGCGAAGGGCCGGCCGGTCTCCCCCCACTCTAGCGAGCGGAAACGCTGACGGTGCTGTTCGGGGGTCCGACCGACCCGCTGGATGATGGCCCTCTTCAGATCTTCGTAATCCAGGAGGTTCGCCACCGGCAGTTGTTGGGCGGCCGCCTGGGCTTCTCCGGTGAGCAGTGGAATAAGGCGCACCGGCCACTGTGCCCGGGGCCACCCGCAGGCCTCCGCCGCTTTTTGGAATAGGTCAATGAAGGCCTCGGGATCGTCCTGTGGCCCCATCTTGTGTAGGGGCACGTGGACCGGTGCGCTGGCGAGCCCGGCGGCTTCGGTGCGAACCTCCCGGTCTATCCAGCTCCGGAACCTCTCGCGGTCCTCTTGCTGGCCGCGGACGATGGCCTCGAATCGACGCTCCTGGTCCGCCCGCAGCTCCAGCATGGACTGATGTTGTTCCTGGTGGAGGGCCGCGAGAGAGGTGATAATGTCCGCAAACGGCGTGGCGGAGGGCGTTGGAGTAGTCATGGCGGCGGCGCGGTCCTACTTCCTCCCGGGTTTCGGCACCACTGTAGCAAAGTTCGATATAATAAGGAAGGAAGAGGACAAGGGGTCGGCTGGACGGTTGATGCTTTCTCTTTATTTTCTCAATAAACTTGTCAGCACACACACATTCAAGTGTGGAATCTCATAACACGATCTCTCGATCACTTCCGGGTCGGCACTTCCGGCTTCCGGTACTCAGTCTCAATACATGGGGGGTTCGCATCAACCGTCCGGGTTCTCTCTCCCCTCGATCTCCGGTTCCACTGCTGTTTTATCCCCTCTCCGCGCTCATTACTAGAACAAGAGACAGGTGTTATTAATCTGCTTCCAACCCACTCACGTACCGCTTGTCCCGCGGCTCTCTCTCCCGCTGCAGACCTCGCTGAACCACGCCCCCCTTGCCACAATGACATGTTTGTTTGAGTTTATTAACCAGCTAGCAAAGCCCTGCCGTTACCAACTGGTGTTCATTCTCTTCAGTTTCAGCTCAAATACAATGCCCGGCACGAGCAATTCTGGGTTATTTGAGACAGCTATTTCTTTTTGGCCATCAGCCGTATTACCCTGTAGCCCAAGACTGGTTTCCCACTGAAGATAGCGTAGGGGTGTAACCCCAGCATCCCATTGGCCTCTGTCCATCATGTAGGGCCCTATAATTTCCGCGATCACGGAATCGCGTACGGAATCGCGGAATTGGCATATTAACGCGGAATCTGCACAATCGCTCCGGAATCTAGTGTTAACTCAGATTTTCCCGGAATTTTACATATTTGTAATGGAATTCTGTTTTGTGTGGGAGGAAAACGTATGTCTGAGGAAAATGCAGACCGGGGGAAGCATATCTTTGCGACACAACCCCTCCTGCCATTTCAGCTCGCCCTTCAAAACAATGAAAGTATGGAGAAGTTGGTCTCCGCAGCTCTGCTTTCGTCAGCGAAAAAGTAAAAAAAAACTTGATGCTAACGGCGGTTTCACACTGCACGCGCAGGCAGCGCAGAAGCTTTGCGTATGGAGAGCGGGAGCCGCGCGCAGCTGAACCGCGGCTCATGTTTTGCAAATACAGACAAATATTGTCCATTCTGTCAGATTTTTCCGGTGGTCTGCTCGACCCCTGTCATTCTCGTGCTTTGATTTATGATAGGCACATTAGGCAGCATATCTGCTTCAAATGTGACAGTGTTCCCCTCTGTTCCAAACACATGCATATAACATGCTGTATATGTGTAGTTTACATGATAAAAGTAACCTTAAAGTTAAGATTAGCCTCTAGTTTTAATCATTTTAAGGGGCCTTTGAAATTGTGCAAAAACTTCTGGGAGCGTTGTGTTTTCGTGTGTTTTATTTTTATTTTTCACAGCTCTGGATCATAATGGTGATTGTTTTACACAAAGAACAATTCACTACATGATTTCATGGTGAAATGTGTAATATTTTTCAAGTTAATTTTCAGCTTTAAATGTTTTACTTAATAGTACTGTATGTAAAAGATGATTCTTTTGAATTTTTTGTAGTTCTTTTTGATTTTTTTTACTTGAAAGAAAAAGCTAATGGAGCACTTTCATTTTAACTTAGCTATATATACTAAACTAATATAATGTATTTTACCTGAAAGTTTAAAGCTCATAACCATTAATATTTGAAGTACTTGAAGTGCAAGTCTTTGTCCTAAAAAGTAAATGTGGTATTTATTTCCTCAATAAATTTAAGGTCATTCTTTTTTTTTAATGTTCTATTATATTAACATTAAAAGCACACTCTTTTTTGACTAAAATAACAGTAAAGGGTAAAAAAAAAAAATGGAAAAAAATTAAATCCAAAAAATTAAAAAGGAAAAAACGGAATTAGGGAAAAAATAAAACGGAATTTGGGAAAAAATAAAACAGATTTTATAGGGCCCTAATCATGGCCTACTAATCATCCCCTTATCCCGATTCATCACTCTGCCTCTTCTCCAACAATACACCACTGTGTGGTGGGCATTCTGGAGTAATGTGGCTGCCGTTGCATCATCCAGGTGGATGCTTGTCACAGGGTGTTTTGGTGTAGGTTCATGTTTCATGTTTTTAGGTTTTCGTGTTCACTGTCATGTTGTCATGCACTTCCTGGTTCCCTATATCGAGGGAACTTCGCACTGCGTCGAAACGACGAATTGGGGATGCTCCCTAAGCATAACCGCATCTGAAGTATGAATGAAACCTGTCCAATCCTGATTGGTGCAACGTCATGACGTAGATGTGACGGCATCACCGGAAGCTATAAAGGGATGTCCGGCGCATAGTAGCGTCAGTTATCGCTCTTCAGCATAACGCTCTGTGTATATTGTCCTGTCTATTTACTGTTGTACGTCTTTCTAGCAAAGTAAAATAAATATATATAGAGTACAAATGGCGACTAAGAGCACTGAGTTCAGGCGGTGTGTGCCTCCGTGTCCTCGATTTATGTCAGGCACGGACACACACTCGCTTTGTGTTCTATGTTTGGGTGTGCAGCATGCCACAGCGGCTCTCGAGGGAGCCGCTTGTGAGCATTGTGAGAAGCTCACACTCAAGGTGCTTCGCTCGCGGCTGGCCGTTTTTAATGACGGCGGTCAGCCCCGTGAACCCCGTGGTTCGGGACCCGCAGTCGCTGAGGCGGCTCGGCGTCTCAGATCATGGGGTTCACAACTGGATTTGTCAGCGGAGATTGAGACTGCCGAGGCACTTTCTCAATCATCTGCTGACAGTCCAGATGACCGTCCTCCCCGTGTGGAAGCCCGCGCTGCGGCTTCTTCCCCCGGGGTGGGCGGTCCGATGCTCGTGCTCTCTGGTTCTGAGGAGCCAGATGAGTTCGACATCGAGGCGGGGGATGAAGATATATTGTCGCCACTTCATCCACCCGTCAATGAGGAGTTAGTGGAGGTGTTGACCCGTGCTGTGGCCAAATTAAATATTGAATGGCCACAAGAGAGGCAGGAGATCCAGCCACCCAGCAGGCTGGATGACCGCTTTCTCTCTCGCCGGGCTCCAACACCTCGCCGGGGCTTACCATTTTTCCCGGACCTGCACAACGAGTTGAGCAGGTCCTGGAATAAGCCTTATTCAGCGCGTGTTTCCAACCCCCCGGTACTGGATTATTCTAACGTACTGGGGGCGCGCGAGGCTGGTTATGGGACGATGCCGCGGGTGGAAGATGCTCTCGCGAGCTATCTTTCGCCCGAATCGGCATCGTCCCTTAAAGCCCCGGCACTGCCCACCAAGCCATGCCGTGATACATCTGCATTGGTGGGCAGGGCATATATGGCGGCTGGGCGGGCTGGTAGTTCCCTGCATACATTATCTATTTTGCAGGCATACCAGGCCGACCTCCTCAAAGAGCTAGATGAGGGAGAGGGTCCCTCCCCTGAAGACATTTTAGAGCTCCGTAAAGCTGCTGACCTGTCTCTCCGCATCACCAAGGAGACGGCCCGTGCCATCGGCCGCTCCATGGCATCTATGGTGACTGTGGAGAGACACTTATGGTTGAATTTATCGGGGATGAAGGAGAGGGATAAAACCTCCTTGATGCCCCGATTTCGCCTTCTGGTCTGTTCGGCGACGCCGTTAATAACGTCGTCGACAGATTTCAGGAGGCGAAAAAACAGTCAGCAGCTTTTCGGCAGTTTCTCCCTCGTCGCTCTAAGGGGAAGGCTGCCCAAAGCGGGCAGCCTCAGCCGTCCACTAGCTCCTCGCACAGGCAGGTGCAGAAGGAGAGCGTCGCTTTTCGAGCCCCTCCTCCGGGAGCTTGGCAACAAAGGCGGCGCTCTCAACAACAGCAGCAGCAGCCTTCGAGGCCGAAGGGCGATCTGAGGAACGTCATTCTGGCTAAGAAGGCTGCTGCAAAAAGGTCCTAGCATCGGCTGGACCTTTAAGAGCGGTCCCCCCCGCGCGGACGCAACCGAGGTTGTTCTCCGCGCGGCGCTCGGGGGAAAACGATGTGGTAATCCCGCCGTCACTGACGCTTCGGGCCACATCGTTTTCCCTGGGACAGGTGCTGTCCCAGTCGCCTCAAAAAAGACCTGCGACGGAACAGCGCTTGTCCCCACACACCGAATATCGACTCCAGCTGCTCCCTGCCGGGGCTCCGCTTCAGGGGGCTGGGGACGAGATTCAAATAACACCCGAGGTCAGCCTCGAGAGGCTGATTCCCTTAGTAGATTATCTCGGCGCATGGAAATGCCTTCCGAATATATCAAAATGGGTCCTGCGTACTGTAGAGACAGGGTACAGACTGCAGTTCGATCACCCCCCTCCAAAATTCAATGGGGTGACATGGACTGCAGTGGTGCCACAGCGGGTTCGGGTAATGGAACTAGAAGTAAAATCCTTGCTGGCGAGAGGAGCCATAGAAAAGGTTCCGATGTCAGAGAGGGATGCGGGGTTCTACAGCCGGTACTTTATAGTTCCAAAAAAGGATGGAGGGCTACGGCCGATTTTAGATCTGAGGTATCTGAACCGGTCTCTGAGGAGATTCAGGTTCAAAATGTTGACTATCTCTGCCATCGTGAGTCAGATCCAGCCCAAGGACTGGTTCGTCACGATAGATTTAAAAGACGCCTATTTCCATATATCCATCCTTCCATGCCACAGGAAGTTTCTGAGGTTCGCTTTTGGGGGCGAAGCATACCAATATCGTGTACTTCCGTTCGGTCTAGCTCTTTCCCCTCGCACGTTCACGAAGTGCATGGATGCAGCTCTGGCTCCATTGAGACTGCAGGGCATCCGTGTGCTGAATTATATCGACGACTGGCTAATCCTGGCGCAGTCGTACGAGATGGCAGTTCAACATCGAGATGTAGTTCTGTCACACATCCAGTGCTTGGGGTTGAGACTCAATTCGAAGAAGAGTGTGTTACAGCCGGCCCAGAAAACGAGTTTTCTGGGGGTAATATGGGACTCGGTTTCGATGCGGGCACATCTATCTCCCGCACGAATCGAGACCACTCTAGCGATAGTCTCAAAAATAAAGCTAGGCCAGAATATCACTGTAAAGCACTTTCAAAGAGTATTAGGGTACCTAGCGGCAGCATCCAATGTCATTCCCTTCGGCCTGTTACACATGAGGGCTTTACAGTGGTGGCTAAAGACCAGGGGGTTCTCCCCCAGGGGGAACCCTTTTCGTATGATCAGAGTTACGCGCAAATGCCTTCGGGCTCTAGTCATATGGAAGAAAGTCTGGTTTCTGTCCCAGGGACCAGTGCTGGGAGCATCGTGTTGCCGGAAGACCGTTTCAACAGATGCATCCTTTACTGGTTGGGGCGCGGTCATGGAAGGCCGCTTTGCGAGAGGTCCGTGGGAGGACCGTCATTCCTCCTGGCACATAAACTGTCTGGAGATGATGGCGGTCTACAAAGCTCTGAGGAGTTTTTTCCCGGATCTCCGCGGACACCACGTTCTGGTCCGCTCAGACAATATGGCAGTCGTGGCGTATTTGAACCGCCAGGGGGGGTTGAGGTCGCGCCCTCTGTGCAGACTGGCGCATCTCTTCCTCCTCTGGTCACAGGAGAAATTGTTATCACTCAGGGCTATGTACATCCCAGGGATACAAAATCAGGGGGCAGACATACTGTCGAGGCAGGGGCTGAGGCCCGGGGAGTGGCGGCTCCACCCAGAGGTGGTGGAGCAGATATGCGAAAGGTTCGGCCCAGTGGAAGTGGATCTCTTCGCGTCTCGAGAGACGTCCCACTGTCCGCTGTGGTTCTCCCTCACTCATCCAGCCCCATTGGGGCTGGACGCCATGGTACAGACGTGGCCGAGGCTGCGTCTTTATGCATTTCCCCCGATCGCTCTGCTCCCCGGGGTCCTGGAGAGAGTTCGGCAGCAGGGAGTCAGTCTTCTTTTGGTGGCTCCTCGTTGGCCGACTCGAGTATGGTTCTCAGACATCATAGCTCTGCTGGTGGGTCACCCGTGGCAGGTCCCTCTGAGGAGGGACCTTCTGTCACAGGCGGGGGGCACAATATTTCACCCCCGGCCAGAAATATGGAGCCTGTGGGTCTGGCCCCTGAGGGGGCCAGGTACCAGGAGGCGGGACTACCAGCAGACGTTATAGAGACCTTACTCAGCTCTAGGGCTCCATCAACTAGGAGATTGTACAGCCTCAAGTGGAATGTCTTCGTCACTTGGTGTAGAGAACGTGAGGTGGATCCAGTTAACTGCCCGGTGGCTTCAGTGCTGGAGTTCCTCCAAGATCGTTTCTCTGCAGGGCTTACCCCGTCTACACTCAAGGTGTACGTGGCTGCCATTGGGGCTTTCCACACTCCTCTGGGTGATGGGCAGTTGGGTAGGCACCAATTGGTTGTACGATTCCTCCGCGGGGCTAGGAGGATGAGGCCTGTAGTCAGGACCAGGGTTCCTTCCTGGGATCTGGCGGTGGTTCTCGAAGGACTGGCTGAGGCTCCCTTTGAGCCACTAGAAACAGTTGAACCTAAGTTTCTGACCCTTAAGGTAGCTTTCCTTTTGGCTATTACATCTCTGAGGAGAGTGGGGGATCTTCAGGCCTTGGCTATTACGCCGACTTGCCTGGAGTTTGCCCCCGGGGGAGTAAAAGCTATCCTGCACCCTAGACCGGGCTACGTGCCTAAGGTGCCTTCTAGTGTGGTCAGATCTTTAGTTCTACAGGCTTTCCATCCTCCGCCTCATGTGACGGCGGAAGAAGGGAGACTTTTTCTATTGTGCCCCGTCAGGGCTCTTAGAATATATATTGAGAGGTCAGCACAGTGGAGGAAATCTGAACAACTTTTAGTATGTTGTGGTCCGCCTAAGAAGGGGTTGCCTGCAGCTACTCCCACTATAAGTAACTGGATAGTGCAGGCGATTGCCTCGGCATATCAGGTGCGCGGTCTGCCTTCACCTATAGCCGTAAGGGCACATTCCACCAGGGGCATGGGCTCCTCGGTGGCTCTTCTTTCGGGCGTTCCAATGCAGGATATCTGTGAGGCGGCCGGTTGGGCCACTCAACATACTTTTATTCGATTTTACAGTCTTCACCTCCCTGCGACTCCCGGCGCCAGGGTGCTCCAGTCCTAATTGTGCCTGGGTTCCAGCTTCACATTAGGGCAGGCGTACCCTTGGTGTGGCATAGTGGGTACTCGTTCCCCAATTCGTCGTTTCGACGCAGTGCGAAGTTCCCTCGATATAGGGAACGTCTCGGGTTATGTATGTAACCCTTGTTCCCTGAGAGGGAACGAGCACTGCGTCTCGTCGCCACACCGTGTATCGCCTGAGAGCGTTCTGCTTCATCGCGATAATTGACGCTACTATGCGCCGGACATCCCTTTATAGCTTCCGGTGATGCCGTCACATCTACGTCATGACGTTGCACCAATCAGGATTGGACAGGTTTCATTCATACTTCAGATGCGGTTATGCTTAGGGAGCATCCCCAATTCGTCGTTTCGACGCAGTGCTCGTTCCCTCTCAGGGAACAAGGGTTACATACATAACCCGAGACGTTTTGTCATGTGTTCCCGTGTCATGTGACTCTATGCCCTTATGTGTTCCTGCCTTGTGTTCCTGTGTCATGTTGGCTGCGTCCGAAACCTGGAAAATGCTGCCTTCGGAGGACACATTTGAAGGCAAGAAGGCATCAAGCTGCATCCGAATCTAATGTTTGCTTCACTTCCTATCTCCTGAGATACCTTCATCTGATCGATTTTTGAAGGCAGGGTACACGTGTCTTTCGCTGCCTTTGGTATCCCAAAATCCTGTGTTTTCCATTCAGTGACAGTTGAGCTGGTAAAAAAAAACGCCATCCAGAAGTTGCGTTTGCGGGTCAGTTTGTGTAAATGTATGTTTTTTTTACCAACATATTACACCTCTGATGTCATTTCTAGCGAAAATCACTACTGTAGTAATTAAATATGTGTTTAGTTAATGTGCCTTCATGCACAAAACGCTGCCTTACAAGTCATTAGGTGTGTTCGACATCGGCTGCGGCTGGATGCATGCGATCGGCGAGAGTAGCCGAGTGCAGTCGGGGAGGAGCTGCAAACGGAGATGTGAAGTCGGACACTTTCTGCTTCCCGTGGTGACGCTTGCACTGCGTTTGCAAACTTTATCACAGCTGAAGTTAAATAAATGCAATATTTCTCAAATACACAGATGTTTCAAATGATATTTCATCCAATACTTTATGTACTGCTTAATAAAGCATCTATTTGGACAAGATTAAAGTTCAACATATAAACCTACACTATCAATGAAGTGTTGTCAACGGTTTTTATCAGTTTTAGTTTGATAAACATGACAATATAACATCGCGACTACATTAAAAAGAGGTTTTACTGTTATAAATACATGATTTGTGAGCATTAGCGTGACATAAGTTTTTAGAATAAACACGAAACGCGCGTGATCGCTGTCATAAGGCGAATCGGCCAATCGTGGATCAGCTGGGTCGTCATCAGAGCTTGTGCAGCCTCCTGCAGCCACCCTTGAGAATCTGCAGCGGCTGCATCAGCCGCCTGCTCTCGAATCGCTCTCGCGGTACTTTGTTGACATACGTCACAGTCACGTGCCGTCGGCGCTGTCTCAAGTCGGACAAAATTTCTAACCGGCATGCACTGCTTTAAGTCAGCCGCCGATCGGTCTGCGCATCGCTAGGTGAAGTCGAACAAGCCTATTGTCTGATGAGGCAGCGAGTCTGCAGCCTAGGTTTTCGGCAGCAGACTTTGTCATTGGTTTATGGGTTAATCATTGTTCACAGGTGTCCCCTGTCTTGTGATTAGCCCTTGTGTATTTAAGCCCTCATGTTTGCCATAGTCTTTGTCAGTTATTGCATGTGTAACCTGCAGTCGGTGAGTGTTAGTTCAAGTCAAGTCAAGTCAAGTCAAGTCAAGTCAAGTCAAGTCAAGTCAAGTCAAGTCAAGTCAAGTCAAGTCAAGTCTTTTGTTTGTTTTGCCAAGTCTTTGTTTTGATTTTGATTTATGTTAAGTGTTCAATAAAACTGCACTTGGGTTCTCAACCTCGCCTCTTTAGTGGACAAACGTTACAATGCTGCACATTTGTGGTGGTTGAAGAGATCCTCCCTCCTTCTATGTAAAGCACTTTGAGTGCCTAGAAAAAGTGCTATATAAATGTAACAAATTATTATAATTTTTCAAAATCATTGATGATATTAATAATGATGCAGTGCTATTTTGTTCTAATGTGTTCTCAGCAGTAAACCTATGTTTTTAAGTGTTTTTCTCATAAACCCACAGTGATGCCTGTATTAACTTTGATCATGAAAAATATAATTATGTGCAGCGCCAATCTTTCATACAGGCCTACCTAGAATTATGAGAACATGATTGTAATAGTGTTGCATATTCTCTGTGCTTTAGTCGGAGTGTACTGGCATTGTTGTTTAGGGAAACGCGCATTCTTCTTGAAAAGGTTCCCTTCTGTATTCAACTAGTAGCAGAAATGTGATCACTTTTGTCATGCTAGGCTGCGAACTTGCCTTCCGGGGCTGTCTTCTAAGGCCAGATCAACTGATAGCAAGCATCCACTAGCTGCAGAGTCATGCCAGCTGTTTAGTGCTCAATCTCGCAAGCTCACATTTAGGGAGACCCGGTAAAGCCTACTACCTGATACCAGTTCATGCTAGCTGACAGCTTCATCCTAACTGTCAGAGTAACCAAACTCAGGGAACTCACCATTCAGGGGGCCTGGCTAGGCCTACTACCTGATAGCAAGTTGTGCTAGCTGCCAGAGTATCCAAATTCGGGAACTCGCCTTCAGGGAGGCCTGGTGGGGCCTACTACCTGATAGCAAGTTAACAACTGGGTGCTATGAACCTAGACTTTCTGGGGCTCAGTCTCAAGATGGCCTAATAAGGCCAGCCACCAGACAGAATGTCTGCTGACTGAAAAAATGTAATACCCACGCTGCTGAGGACTCAACATTCCCCAGATTAAGGGCCTACCATCCGTGTGCATGGGCGTCAGCTCATGGTAATGCTTTGGCTCATCCTTGTGCATGTTCAGTAGAGCATACTTCCAGAACCAGCATGAAGTGAAGGTTAGACATTCCAACTTAACCCAATCCATAGTGGTGTGAAGCAAAATAATACAGAGCTGCTGCTTCTTCTTCTTCTTCTTCTTCTTCTTCTTCTTCTTCTTCTTCTTCTTCTTCTTCTTCTTCTTGTGTATGGAGGCAGTGTATTACTGCCCTCCATAGGTCAAGGTTTGAACTAGATTCTTACATACAATCCTGTGTCGTGCAGGAATTGTAGGACTTCCTCTGAGATCGGTTTATGTTTGTCACTGTGTCCAAACAAAGATAAAACAGAAAAAGCCTCAACTCCAAGTCCTGCCAATTTATCAAATAATACCTTTCTCTCTGCCCTATACCTTCTACATTCCAGGAAAACATGTCTTACTGTCTCAAGACTCCCACATTCACACAAGGGGCCCTATCTTGCACCCAGCGCAATTGACTTTGTACACCAACGCATGTGTCATTCCTATTTTGCACCCGCGCAAAGCGCACTTTTCCCTCCACAGAAGCACGTCGCTAAACTAGTGAATGAACTTGGGCGGGAGCGCAATGTATAAATGTATTTATGTGTCCTCTTGTAGAAAATTCTATTTAGTTTTAAATTTTAACTAAATATATTAAATATATTTTTTTAAAAAACACACACACATACTTTTATTAAATGCAGATGTAAAAATATGACATCATTAAGCATCAGAGTGGGCGGTAGATGGGTTGGTCAGTCTGATCTAGACACTATAAATGAAAGGACAGTAAGGAGAGCAGAACAAACTCCTAACTTGAGGAGACTCACTCATGGCCTATGAGACAGAGGGCCTTGAGACTCAATACTGCTTTCCTGCCATCAACTCATCATGCATCAAGGGAAAACGCTCTAGATATGAATACAATATCATGTATGTTTTTTTTTCATTGCTGTCAGCATGGACTGTGTTTCTGAACCTGCTGGTGATCATCTCCATCTCTCACTTCAAAAAGCTTCACACTCCAACCAACCTGATTATTCTCTCTCTGGCTGTGGCCGACCTGCTTATTGGACTTATTGTGATGCCTATAGAGGCCGCCAGACTGATTGAAAGGTGTTGGTACTTTGGAGACACTTTCTGCAGACTGTTTTTAATAATTACGGGACTTCTCTTCTCAGCATCTCTCAGTAATTTAGTTTTAGCTGCTGTTGATCGTTATGTGGCTGTGTGTCACCCTTTACTGTACCCACAGAAAATAACCACAACTAAAACATTAATTATTGTCTGTCTTTTCTGGGTTTGCGCTTTAGCGTATAACACAGCAATAGTTACGAGTGTCTCGCACAAAAAGTATGCATGTTATGGAGAATGTACAATTATAAGTACTTTTAACTGGTCAGTAGCTGATCTGTTCTTGTCTTTCTTGTTACCTTGTACCCTGATCATAACTTTATATTTGAGGATATTTTATGTTGCACATCAGCAGGTGAAAGTTATAAACTCTCTGATAAGGGGTGGAAAACATTTAACTGAAGGTTCAATGAGGAGGAAATCTGAGAGCAAAGCTGCTCTGACATTAGGAATCATTGTGACAGCTTATCTAGTTTGCTGGATTCCTATCTTTATTTTGTCCCTAACAGGAAACACAGGAATGGTTTCTACCACAGCCTATATTTTTTTATGGATTTTATATATTAACTCAGGTCTGAATCCTCTTATCTATGCTATATTTTACCCCTGGTTTAAAATGTCAATTAAACACATATTAACTCTTAAAATATTCCAGCCAGCATAATACCTTTTTGACTCAACCATAATAATCAATAGGAATTACTACTATAAAGTTCTCGTCAATGGGTTCATTATTATTAATTTAATAAATTAAATAAACTCTATGATTATTGCTTAATAAACCCGTGAATACTTACAGGATAAACAGACATTTTGCATACACACTTGATTACTCACTCCTAATTATGACTTAAATGTAACAAATAGATCAAGATTTAGTGATATTTTTTTTATTACAAAAGTTGTATTATTCATTAGTCAATTAGTGAATGATATCCATTAATTTGTTCTGAAATTAAATATATGTACTTCTACAATCTTTGAAATGTGTTCTTAATAACTATGATCGTTTGGACTTTATGTAGAATTATATAAGCTCAGTTTAATGTTGTATTTATTTTGTATATGAATACATTTCACCAGCATAAATAACTATTGGTTAACTGAATAAGAAAGATGTCACTGATCTGTATCATATTTATTATGATGATTTTGATAAAGTTGGAAAATAATAAATAGACAATGTGTAATCTATATTGAATTTTAATGAAGGAAGAAATGACACGAAGAATATATAATTCTGATTAAGCCATCAGTTGATAAAAAGCTGTTAAATTATTTAAAAGAAAACTATATATATATATATATATATATATATATATATATATATATATATATATATATATATATATATATATATATATATATATATATATATATATATATATATAATCGCTACAGGACATTTACATTTACATTTAATCATTTAGCAGACGCTTTTATCCAAAGCGACTTGCAAAAAGGGGGAGAGTAATAGAAGCAACGAAACAGACAAGGCCAACAACCTGTAGCTGTAAGAAATCTCAGGACAAATAACACACTACAGGAGTTTTAGGCCGCAATGAGGTCATATGAGGTGCTCATCCTGGCATGATAATCTTAACATCTTGTAGTGTGATGTGCAAAAAATGTAAATCTTGTAGTGTGCGCATGTTTGAGATTTGTGAGAAAGAAATATATGAACATTTTACTTGTGTGAGCGATGTCACCAGATTTCATGATTGGTTAGGGTTTAAAAACTCATCTAGTCTGAGCCCAGCTTTGGTACTTTGATGTCATTTAATGTCATACTGAGAGCATTTAAAGGGATAGTTCACCCTTAAATGAAAATTACCCCATGATGTAAGGTAGAGCAGGGCACAACCATACGCGGGATTAGTTGTAACACACAATTGGGATTTCATTGAAATGTAACATCTATGCAAAATAATCCCTGAAACATTTCTTATTTAAGGTCATTTGAGGTCGTCTGTTTCGAATAGTGTGGATCATTCATTGCAACATTTAACAAGACTCTCATGTTTAAGAATCTGTTATTAGCTTGATAAATAATTGCTGCTATTGCCGACTCACCAGAGGTGTCAAGTACAAATAATTTGTTACCTTAAATAGAAAATTTGGTAATCTATACTTTACAGGAGTTATAATTTATTGGCCATTTATTTACTTCTACTCCTTGCATTACAGTGCTTTATTGGTCACTTTTCACACTTAAATTGCATGGCTTATTCTTGACGATGCATGTGTTTTTCTGAGGGATTTCCACCTGGTCACATATGATCTGTTTTCCTGGGAAATAGATGTTTCTTTCTTTTTTATCATTAAAATTATGTTTTAAGGAGATACAATGGTAGGCTACTTATCAACCTTGATGGCATGGCAATAAAATAATAGCTGTGTCTCATTTCAGAAGGCTGCGTCCTCCGGAGGTCGCATTTGAAGGGTGCATACGTCATAAGACCGTCTCATTTCAAAAAAATGAGAAGGACACTCCAAATGCGGCCTTCGAATGCATCCTTCTTTCACAGGAATTCGGAGTGTGCATGAGGTGTAGCCTAAAATAACCCACGGATGGAGATAACCCATAATTCTTTGCATCGCCGTTAACAACCGTCATATATATTTTTTTTATATTATATGAAAAAACTGCACCACTGCCAGATATGCATGTGAGCGTAGGTGTGGTGTTTAAAATGTAAGTTCAAGCTTGTTTTTATTTTTAAGCTCTATTACCTCAAACAGATAGTTGTGGTTAACAGGATTACAACGCTTTAGTGCTTTTTAAACGTTTAGAACAGTACATTGCTGTCAAGACAAGAAACATTTCATAGTAATTTTCAAGTTATTTAAATTTAAATTATAAATAATTTTCATTCATATTTGGCGTGAGAGCGCAACGAGGCTGAATGTGATGGCATAGCAACGTGATACTTCCTGCCTGTGTGTCCTACAAAGGACGTCTCATTTAATTCTGATTGAGGACATTCCGTATACTGTATCCTACACAGGACGTGTCCTCCGGAGGATGCAGCCTTCGAAATTTAACAAAATGAGACACAGCTAATATCACATTATTTTGGCAGTTATAGTTTTGGCTGTTTTTTTTGTTTTTTTTTTCTTGGAGTGGGCGGGTTTTGGTGAGCTTTTTGGGCTAGAAATCGTCAACCCAATCTGGCAACACTGGTAACACGTACATTTCTATTCATGCCTCTGAAATTTGACTTTTTAAACCATTACAATACTTCTAGGCAACTAGTTATCATATCTTCAGCTTCATTACGTAACACACGTAATGCTCAGTAGTACGCATATGGTTCTAATATGGTTCTCTAATGTATTTGCATTTTACTAAAATGCGTTCATATTCAATAGGCATATATGCTGGCTGAAACGGGTAGCCTAGTGCATCCCAAATTTTTTAACATTAACATTTTAATATAACATTATAGTCATTATGGCCTTTAGATTTTTTTTTTTTTTTTTCTGAGGATGTGGGGTAGTTCACTAAGGGTCCCTGCGACGTGGCCTAAGCTTTAGTCCATAATGGCATTGTTTTCCTTTCCTTCAACAGGACATCATGACTGCATAAACATACATGCCACTTTCTAAAGCCAAGTGGCGTGTTATCTGTACGTATTTTGAGCTATCTGCATGTATGTCTACGCCGTGTGATTCCACGTGTCGTGAATGTCTACGCTGCGTGATTCCGTGTGTGTCCACAATGTAAATGGATTTATAAACATACTAAATTATGTTTTTTTGAAAATGTAAAAATACAGAATGTTTCTTGTGATGGGTAGGTTTATGGGTAGGGGCAGTGTAGGGGGATTGAATGAAACAGCATTGATAAACACGCTAAAAAGCTATTGTGCGTCTTGATAGCACGCCAAAATGGCATATGAATTGCCGTGTCATATACGCCATTTCATGAGATATGTCTGCTTCCTTACATTACTTTTACTTTTATACTTAAAGTAGTTTTGAAACTAGTACTTTTTGACTTTTACTTAAGTAAAAAGATTGAGTTGATAATGATACCTGAGTAATGAATGTAAATACTTTTGACACCTCTGCCACTGACATGCTTTTATAGATATACACATTATATTACACATCAAATCATCAACACTAATGCTGCTTTTCAAACTCTCTCTTTTATTTTTAATTACATAACAATAATGTTCGATTTAAATACATTTTATTCCATAGGTGCACTGTTAAAAATGCTCACTCCTATGAAGAATCAATAAATTAACATTAACATTAATTAATGACGTTTTTGGTTGCTCACAGATGTCACATTTTTGTTAGGATGGTAACATTCATTTGACATTCATTGATGGATACATTATGGCATTTAAATCAGTCAGAGGTGGACAGTAACTAAGCTCATTTATTGAGTACTCTACTTAAAGCACTTGGCTACTTTTGCTCTCGGGGTCCCCCTACAGTTTGGAAAAAATAATCAACTCCTGTCGTAAGCTCAGTCATCCTACAACAGGGGATGCCATCGCGCGTGCATTTGTTGACATGACAACCCTGATAGCCCTGAACTAGTGATGCGCGGGTCGTCTCATAACCCGCGGACCCCGTATGTCTATTTAATGGTCGCGGGTGCGCGGCGGGTTGTAAAAATATATACAGTGGTGCGGTGCGGGCCAAATAACTTCATAAAAGTGGCGCCGCGGGTCGGTACAGCGCTAACAGTTCCCCTGAACACTGCAAGAGGAGTTCAGAGTTCTTCTGGCGTCGCGTGTGAAATGTCTTCATCCCAGGTAACGTTACAGTCATATGTAACGTGGCATATGTTTCAGCATGTCTTATGAACATAATTTCATGGGTTGTATTTTTTTCAAACGCCAAATAATCACGATGCTCACGTTTACAAGCCAGCGTCATTATAGTAGTCTATTGGTTACCGTTTTACAGAATCTATATGATACTTCAGTTCAATGTTTGAGTGGTAGGTAATCACCGTAACAAGCATGACAGCATCGGTCGGGCACGCCTCCTTCAGCTCATGCCCTGGTCCAATGTTGATCCTCGTCCTGTCTTTAATCCGATAACTTTTTTGTTTCCTCTTATTGCTTTCCTCCAACAAAACCTTTTCTTTCTTATTTGTCTCTGCTGCTTCGGACATGACTATATTATCCGACGAACAAAGTTGGGCTCGCACGTCCGAATTTAAGGAAGTGTGGCTGTCGGTGGAAGTGACGTATATGCCGTAAAGCAGTCGAATTTTGTAGTTCTTTTTGTTCTCGGGTTACTACCCGAAACCCGAAGTTTAAAAGTACGATTAAAAACAATACAGACCCCATCAGGCTATGGCAGACGTGTCATTCAACCTATTGTAAGTCGATTTATCATCACAAGAGTCTTAAAAAATGTATCATGAAGGTTGAAAAGTTACCTAGTGCTGTTTAAGTACATTTTTTGAGTATCTGTACTTTACTTGATAATTATATTTTCTGGAAACTTATGACTTTAATTTCACTACATCTGAAAGACAAATACCATACTTTTTACTCCACTGCATTTCTATCAAGGTCCTCGAAGTCGAAAGTCATTTCTGTAAAGCTTTGAAAATGTCAAAATGTAAATTTGGGTGAGTATTCACATAAACAAAGTTGATTATGTCTTAAGTGAAGGAAAACAGTTGGAGAATGTCAGATGTGTATCAGTGTCTTGGATCTGTGCATTCAGCCTTAAAGTGACAGCAGCTTTGTGAAGGGCTTTGTAACTTTTATGCAGGTATTTAAATTAGTTTAAGTTAGTCGTATGCTAGTATGTCGGATGGAGCATCTCTGACTAGCTTAAATCATGATGACAGTGTGCATTTATACAACAATAATAAAATAATGCGTTGGCATAAAAAAATGATATTTTCTTTTGATACTTAAGCACTTTTAAAAACAAATACTTCTGTAATTTTACTCAAGTAAAAATTTGTTTTTACAACTTTCACTTGTAACGGAGTAATATTTGACCAGTAGTACTTTTACTTTTACTCAAGTAATGAAGTTGTGTACTTTGTCCACCTCTGAAATCAGTTAGTCAAAAGTAAGCAATAGGTCACTGACCCATGACTCATCAAAAAAGCAGGAGCTGTTGCATCAGTCTGTTATGTGTGTTTACCCGTGTTTTTCGCACCTTTAATGAACGGTTCATCATCTCTGTATTCAACAAAGATGTTAACAGAATCCTCAGGGACACATTACGTAAATAACAAGCCATAACCATAATTGGTCTTCAGAGTGTACTATAATTGATTTACTCAGACGAGCATCCTCTAATCACAAGTAGTCACTGGCTAATGGTTAAGGTTTAATCTGCTAACTGAACTTCTGTTTATTTATTCCCATGAAAAGCAACTGAATCATGTGGTGTCTCTGGCCTTATATTTCCAGTGGTTCACAATCAATTAATGCCAAGCACTTAGAAACATCCTTTCTCATCTCATATCAAGAAAACATTAAAACACATCCACATTGCTTTGCTTGATGTGGTAAATACCTCACACAACAAGCATTAACAAAATTATAGATATATCAATGGAATTTACTACAACACTTTGCTGACACTTTAAGTACACTTTTAAAAAATGTATTCAACAAACTTGTTAGTGACCAGTAGTTTAAGTAATTTAAAAGCTTAGGAGAAAGCAATTTTGGCACATATGGTCTGATTAAAATCTCCTAAATCTCAAATTGCAGCAACAGCCTTGGCCGTAAATATAGGTAGAGCATTCTTAGCGCTAGTTGATGATAAACATTTTGTAAGCTTTATATTCTAATTGCTAAACATAAGACACATTCTAATGTATTGGCCTTATTTAGCCTGAGGTTGGCGCTCTAATTGTGATTTACATACTTTAGTACACATGAAAAATACATAGAATTTATCGTCTTGGTTTGGAGCAAGGTTTACGTGAGGTAACGCAAAAATAAGAGGGGCAGAGTGAAATCTTTTAGTATCTGTCTTTCAGTTTGTTCCATTTCAAGAGAATTCACACTGCATCTTTGCTTTGGGAATGTCTCTACGTGATTGTGTCGTGAAGCACGTATGTAATCAGTTCAATGGAGGGACAGAGCATCATTGGCGGGTGCCTACATGCACACCAGTAAGCTGATAACTCAAAAAAATCAGCTTATTCAAATAATCAGATTTTCGGTTCATATTATCCCTCATGCAGTTCCAGAGCGTTTTGACTGAACCTCTTCTACGTCTGCATAAGAAGAGTACACATCTTTACAATTTTCTGGGTCTTTAAAGAGTCTACATTTGTGATAAATGTCCTTAGTTCATGCAAAATGCTAGCTCACTTTGTCTGGATACATATAAATCTGCTCGAAGTTATACGTTTTTCTCACCTATCACACATGCGCACTTCAATAAGCCGATAGAAAGCAGGTTAATGCGTTTACATGCAGCGTGAAATCGAGGTAAGAGACAAAAAACTACCTGTCCCAACCGGTTTATGTTTACGCCATTTATGACCTTACACTGATAAAAGAAAACGGGTTACCGTGTTTACATGAACATGTTCAGTGTCGGCTTATTAGTGTTACATGCCTGTCCTGTCTTGTGTGCACATGTAGGTTTTGTTATTTTGAGCATGTGCTCCTGTCATTGTCTGATCAATCTCCCTTGTTATCTGATTAGTGTTTAATGTTCAGCTTAAATTGTCATTCAATCGGTCAGTGTTCTGTCAGATCGGTCAGGACTCACGAGCCGCTTCGCTGAACAATCGAACTGCTGTGTGCTGCTGAAATAAGCCAATCAGAGCAGAGCTCAACATTAATATTCATGACTCTTCCAAATAATGCAAAAACAGAGCATTACATCCTAGGGACAATTTCTAGGGTTGTAAATGGACCTGTAAAACTGTATCTGGACAATTTTTGCCCTTGAATAAGCCACATACCCTCTATGTAAATATCAGAGAACAATTTAACATATTGTTTCAACTCCTGCTAGGACACCTTTAAGCATTAAATGGTTAGTTCACGCAAAAATTAAAATTATTTCATTAAATACTCACCCTCATGTCGTTGGACACCCGTAAGACCCCCGTTCCATCTTCGGAACACAAATGAAGATTTTTTTTGTTGAAAACTGATGGCTGAGAAAGGCTTTAGAAAGGCCTCCATTGGCATTCAGTATATTTCCACTCACAAGACCCATAAAGGCACTAAAAAACATTGATACAAAGTCCATCTCACTACAGGGGCTGTACAATAATTTGATGAAGTGACGAGAATAGTTTTTGTGTGCAAAAAAATCAAAATAATTATCCGCCACGTCTCGGACGTGAACTCACAACATAGCGGCGCTCCTCCTCCTCTTCCGGGTCATGTATTCGCTATGATTCGAACGGCGGAGCTGCGTCATATTCTCGCGCATGTGTCGAGTTCACATCAATAACTTTGTGGATAAAGTCGTTATTTCGATTTTTGTGCGCACAATAACTATTTTCGTCGCATTGTAAAATTATTATACAGCCACTGAAGCGAGATATACTGAATGCCAATGGAGGCCTTTCTGGAGCCTATCTCAGCCATCAGCTTTCAACAAAAATATCTTAATTTGTGTTCCGAAGATGAACGAAGGTCTTACGGGTGTCCAACAACATGAGGGTGAGTAATTAACGAAATAATTTTCATTTTTGGGTGAATTAACCCTGCATTACTACATAAATTGCCCAGTTTAAACACACATTCATCTTCCCAGCGCTAAAGTACCCCTATGATCACAATATCAGAGGTGAAAACTAGCAGAATGGCAAGCTATTGAACTAATATTCATTTTCACTGTAAATGGGGGGGGGGGGGAGAGATTGTGACAGCAACTAAAAATGAACTCTAAATAAAGCTTTAAAGGATTAGTTCACACAAAATTAAAATGTCCTGATATTTTACTCACCCCCATCTCATCCAAGGTGTTCGTGTCTTTCTTCAGTCAGGAAAAAAAATATATTTTTTTTTTGTGGAAAACTTTCCAGGATTTTTCTCCCACATTGTAGACTTCAGTGCGGTTTCATATGGCTTCAAATGGGACTCAGAGGCTCTGTGCGATCTTTGGTGATCCGCAGTGCAAGATGAGCAATTTAGGTTATATAACGAATGATCGTTTCAATAGACAGAGAATACCCTATTCCTCGTCTGGGATCATGCAGAGCCTCTGAAGCCCAATCAACCATTCTTAGAAAGAGCGTGAGAACAAGGCACACTTGCATGCATTTGTCTTATTTTGCAAATGATCTGCCAGTGGGATAAGGAAAACAATCTTATTTCCATTAACATTAAGATTATTTTAGTCGCGTAAATGAATGAAGTATTTAAACATCACTTACGCTTTAAAAAGGGGCAGGAGACTGAAATAAACTTCTTTACTGAAGAAATCCTGCTCCCAACCAGGTTAGGTTTACAGAGCAAGTTACCATAGTTACTGACTATGGTATCTATCTACCTCTCATTCAGAAACGGGCTTGACTTAAACTGCTTTTTTGGGTTTGACGTACCTCCCATTCTGAAATAGAGTTTCCCTCATTTCAGGGTTAACACTCAGACTTTTCACTTAACCTCCTTTCTGAAACGGGCTTTGAGTTATCAGTAGCATCAAGGTTTTGTTGTTGTTGTTTACAGTAAAGACAACAACAGCGTCGTTATAGAATTTCAGAGTGGGCGGTAGATTGGTTGGTCAGGTTGATCTAGACACTATAAATGAAAGGACAGTAAGGAGAGCAGAACAAACTCCTAACAGGAGGAGACTCACTCATGGCCTATGAGACAGAGGATCACGAGACTCAATACTGCTTTCCTGCCATCAACTCATCATGTATCAAGGGAAAACGCTCCACACATGAATACAAAATCATGTATGTGTTTTTTTCATTGCTGTCAGGATGGACTGTGTTTCTGAACCTGCTGGTGGTCATCTCCATCTCTCACTTCAAGAAGCTTCACACTCCAACCAACCTGATTATTCTCTCTCTGGCTGTGGCCGACATGCTTATTGGGCTTATTGTGATACCAATAGAGGCCATCAAACTCATTGAGACGTGCTGGTACTTTGGAGACACTTTGTGTGGAGTGTTTATCAATACTCTTGGATTGCTCCTGTCAGCATCTCTGAGTAATTTAGTTTTAAAGGGATCCCCTGTTGTGGAGACTTGTATGGCTTAATATAACATAAATGATGTCTCTTACTGAATTATGTAGTAGAAAACCCATGAAAGATCTACGTTATTTTAAAAATCGATTTTATATTTGGACCATGGGCGGCGCCATTTTGTTTGCGTTCTAGGTTGATGACGTAGAGTGGTTGAACTCCTCAATCAGCTGGCATTACCCGTAGCTATTTTTACCACAACGCAACTCGAAAATTGTTTCAGAGTTAAACAAAACCAATGAATTCCTTTGTAATTATACTTAAAACACACTCAAACATACATGTGCACACAAACTCACCTACACAAGTCACAAACAGATCGGCGGGCGCGCACACGACAGGCTCTGTCTCAATCGAGATGTTGGGCTGCTCAGTCTCCACGACAGGGGCTGAATCTGAAATCGACCCTATACCCTTAAATAGGGCATTATTTGAAGGGACGGACATTTGTAGTGTTGTCCGACACCATAGTGGACATGTTCAAGTGCAGTCATTCAGTCTCACGTTCCACCGCAATAACGAGTAAAGCCGATTTACAAACAGCTGTCCGACTTCACGCACCCAAACATACATGTGCACACAAACTCTCTCTCTCACACAGACTCTCACACACACCCCAACAGATCGGCGCGAACACACACACCCCAACAGATCGGCGCGAACACACACACACCCCAACAGATCGGCGCGAACACACACACACACACACGCACGCACTGCGCGCGCATACATAACCCTCAATCTATTCCCTGTGTTGATATCCTGTTCAACACATCCTGTTCCCTAGATAGACTGTTGATAGTAGATTAAATATAATGCCTAATGTGACCAGCAGAGGGAAACATCTAGGTAGGACGATGGGATAAAGTAACGTGAGGAAGAGAGGCAGGATGTTTTGGTGATGATGCATGCGATTGAGACAGAGCAGTCAGGTGTGTGTGTGCGCGCCCGCCGATCTGTTTGTGACTTGTGTAGGTGAGTTTGTGTGCACATGTATGTTTGAGTGTGTTTTAAGTACAATTACAAAGCAATTCATTTGTTTTGTTTAACTCTGAAACAATTTTCGAGTTGCGTTGTGGTAAAAATAGCAACGGGTAATGCCAGCTGATTGAGGAGTTCAACCACTCTACGTCATCAACCTAGAACGCAAACAAAATGGCGCCGCCCATGGTCCAAATATAAAATCGATTTTTTAAATAACGTAGATCTTTCATGGGTTTTCTACCACATAATTCAGTAAGAGACATCATTTATGTTATATTAAGCCATACAAGTCTCAACACCATGGGATCCCTTTAATAGCTGTTGATCGTTATGTGGCTGTGTGCCACCCTTTACTGTACCCACAGAAAATCACCACAACTAAAACTTTAATGATCATCTTTCTCTGTTGGTTTTGTTCATCAGCTTACAACACTGCCATTGTAATAAATAATGGATATTTTGACTCTTTTTACCCAACAGATGTATGCTATGGAGAGTGCCCTTACATGATGAGTTTTGTGTGGAGAGCCAGTGACATGATCTTGTCCTTTGTGTCTCCTTGTACCATGATCATAACCTTATATTTGAGGATATTCTGTGTTGCACAACGGCAAGTGAAAAATATTAATTTACTTTTAAAGACTAGAAAAGGTATAATGCAGGACACTTTAAAAATGAAATCTGAAGGCAAAGCTGCTCTTACATTAGGAATAATTGTGACATTTCATCTACTTTGCTGGATTCCATTCTACGTTCTTTCTTTAACAGGAAGCACAGTCAACACTGCAATCATGTCAACATTTCTGACTTGGACCTTGTATGTTAACTCCAGTCTGAATCCCATTGTTTATGCTTTATTTTACCCCTGGTTTAAAAAGGCAGTTAAATATTTCTTCACTCTCAAAGTATGTAAGCCAGCATCTAGTTATGTGGACATTTTTAATGATTACCATTAATTAAAAAAAAAATGTGAATTGCAGTACTGTAGATATTACACGTGACAAATATAAAAAGTAACATTTTAACTCATCTATTTTATCTATCTATCTATCTATCTATCTATCTATCTATCTATCTATCTATCTATCTATCTATCTATCTATCTATCTATCTATCTATCTATCTATCTATCTATCTATCTATCTATCTATCTATCTATCTATCTATCTATCTATCTATCTATCATATTTTCGGAGGGCCTATTACAATAACTCCTTTTTTTTAAACAAACTTTGATGCAGTTTTTTGTTTTGTTTGAACAAAACATTTCATTCACCCACTCTCTACCATGGTAATCTGTTTACAGTGTCACATGGCATACTTACTATAATGTCTCTCTTCTTCTGATTCTGCTCTGTTCACAAATTGCTTTATCTTTTTGTCACAACATTTAATCCCCATAATGTAGAGTTTACACAAATTCCCCCCTCATTTTGATGATCTGTGATATTAGTATTATTAGTTTTTAAAATGTACACCTTTTTTGTGAAAATAGTGAATAAAAACTGTAATGGAAACCTATCAGGCTGTTATTTAAAGGGTTTGTTCACCCAAAAATGAAAATTCTGTCATTAATTACTTCCCCTCAAATCGTTCAAGAACTGTTTCAAAACACTGCTTCCTAAAACTCTGGAGCTTAATGAATCAACGTATCGAATCAACAGGATAGCCAAAGTCATGTGATTTCCAGACCCATACTCAAAAAAACATTGTCCATGTTAAGAATGGGAATCCTTAATACTTAAAGACTCCATGGGAGTCTTTAACAGTGTAAAAAGCTCAGTATGCATGAAATAGCATTACAGCCCTCTTTAACATAGCTTGTTTGCAATCATGTGCTTCTGATGATGTGCAAAATTCAAATGGTGAGAAGGAAATGAAAAATAGAATAGATGAGATGGAAAAAGAAGTCCATACTGTGCTGGTTTAGAAAGCTATAAACAGAAAATCCAAACATATGTTGGATGTGATCCTTATGTTATGAAGAGGACCGATTTTTATACTGAATTAGAAGACTTGCCTGCCATCTAGATGGTTAAAGTGGTGGTAAAACACGATTTCACTTTTCTAACTTTAGCTAGTGTGTAATGTTGCTGTTTGAGCATAAACAACATCTGCAGAGTTACAACGCTTAGGATGCAAAGTTTAAAGCAAAGGGAGATCTTTTCTTTTAAAGAAATCACTTTCTAAGGACTACAGCAAACGGCCGGAAGGGAACTACAGACTTTTCCTCCAGACTAGCTGACATCAGCAGGTTCAATATTTACATAAACCCCTCCTCCAAGAAGGATCGACTGTTGATCGCTGCACTGATCGGAAGGGCCTACCAAGCTTGTGGGGATGCTGCCTCCTCCTTACACGCTATCGCCTTGTTGCAGGTTCATCAGGCCTAGGCACTGAAGACCTTGCACACAGATGGTCACGATCAGTGTTAATTTTGACAGCAAATTTTTATTTAGTTTGTTGAAATAAATATTTAAAAAAAGAACACTGTCTGTGTTTGTCCTCTGAATATAATCCTCTCTAATTATTCTCCATGGCCATGTGGTAAAGTAAACATTTACAATGACAACAATAAGCTTCAGTTACATTTACATCTTTCCAACTAAGAAACAGATCAGACTCTTAGCTAAAAACACTTAGTTCTCTCAAAAATATATGTGCTCATTAATGTATATTCACTTCTTTCAAGTAATAAAGTATTCTTGTAAGTTTATAATATGCCATTTAAAATACATACAGGTGAGGGGTTCGAATGCCGGTCGACATGTTGGCCCTCCATCTTGAAAGTACTTTAGCCAAAGAGTGACATACCCGTAAATTCAAGCTTCGCCTTTTGCGTACCTCTAGCTCTCCCTCGCACCTCTGTCACATCAACTGATCTCTGCTCACGGAGAAAATGATATAGCCTATAATGTAAACTTTGCCTTACGCTAGTGATGGAACATTAACAGAATAACGATAGCACTGATAAAAGTAACTTTACTAAGATTAGCTTGCATTCGTCTGGGAACTTGATAGCTGATGTTAGCAATGAAATGGTAAAAAAAAAAATAACGAAAACGTAAAACTATTATTCATTTTACATGTCATAAGCTGCATGTTAACTGACAAATTAAATAACTGCAAATTCTAATAGTTTTCTAAAGTAACTTGAAGGAACACCCATGGACGAGGTCTAACTGGAAGCCATGTTAATCTTGGACTAAATCGGCCACCGTAGTAGTTAAAACGAAATCAGAATTGAGAGGCACAGAAACTAATATTCACTGGATGGTCATATACCTTTTCACCGCTAGATGGGGGAAAATATAACACAGTTTAGTTTTAAGTATCAGCAGACACAAAACGCCATTAAAGACGACAACTTTTAAAGTAAAAAAGTTACAGAAACGATTTAAAGCTCTTTGGGGTTTCTCGGCTTGATCAATTTGAGCAGGAATAAATTACACAAATCATAGACATTTTGAGTTCTATTGTTTTGATTCCAATGGTATTGATGTGCAAACAATCAATCACAAACAAATGAGCCATCAATGGTCTTACCTGTAATTATATCGTTATTGTAACAAATGCTATAGTTAAACATTTACAAGAACTGTTACTTTTTCATAAGGCCAAGTGCAAATTAGAATCAAGAGCTTTAAAGTCTGGACCTTCTTAAATTATTGACTAAATATGTTGATTTTTCTCATTCAGATATTGCAAAAGATGACAGGGAATTACTTACAATCTTATATTGAAAATGTTAACGTTAGTTTTACTTCCCATTGCACTTTGATTAGAAAATTCTGTCAAAGTGATAAGATTTTAGGTGCTTAAATAAAATGCATCATGTCCTATGTAAACAAGTACTTGTAACTAGGCTATTACTTTATTGTACTTTATTGTACAAAAGGCCATTTTGAAAAAATAAACAAACATATAAATAAACCTTATGAGTGAGCATGCACTAGGACACTGTGAAACAATGTCCAATGTTCCCAAACCTATGCCCTTATCCATAACAATAACCTCATCAGTTCCCATGACATGCATATTTTAGGCCAGTTTAAATTAAAGGAGAACTCTACTTTTAATAACAAAAATGTATTTCTAAGCTACATCTAGATTATGGATTACAGTATCACCCATTGAAAGAAAGTCTGCATAGTAATTCTGGGCAGGGTTCCATATCTTAATATCTGTGTGAAAGATTAATTAATACAGTACAGGTACTACTGGGAAAACAGGAAACATGCAATGCTTAATAGCTCTCCATATCATCACTCTAACTAATCCTTTGTCATTTAGTCCCATTTCTATCTCATTTGTCTTATATATATATCATTTTATACCCACTGGCCCAGCCAGTGTTGACACATGAGAAGTATTTTACTTAAATTAAAGATTGTTTCTGAAATAACACTACCGCAACATGACAAAAAGTGCTACATATTAACTTCCCGAACTTTAACAGCATCACAGTTCTTTAGAACACACCAAAACAAACTTTAAAATAATTTTTTACTAACGTTAGAGCCATTCCGCAGCATTCCAAATCATTAGCTTTCCACTTAGAGTTGGTATATTCTTTAAAAAAAAAAAAGTTATTTAGATGATAGTCATTTGAGGGCATTTAGGAGAACAAATAGAGACTTATACAGAGTAATTTCAAAGCAATGTATGCTACACACAGACAGGTTACACTACTTTATTTGGAAGCAGGAGATCTTAAGGGGTCTCATCCTGCTTGCTCTAATATTGTTCTAAACCTGTATGCATTTCTTTCTTATGTAGAAATTATATTTTAAAGACTACTGATATATTTCTCAAAATATGAGATATTTCTAAAAATGTTTTATGTTCCATACGAAAAAGTTATACAGTTTTAGAACAACATAGGGGTGAATAAATGATGACATCATTTTCTTTTTGGTGTAAATTATACCCTTTATGTGCTTTACATAGGTTTTACAGTCATGCAAGAGCAGGAGATAATTTATCTTCCTTGAATAGGTTGAAGTATTCTGATGAAGGTTTGAATATTTTCAAAGTCAATATGTATTTTGCTGATATCCGAAACCATTTATAAAACATTGCATAAATGAGTGGATTCATGCAAGAATTCATGCATACAATCCAATACATTAAATTAATTATAAAGGAGTCACCTGTGTCTTGACCAAGAGTAAGAGCAGCTATATAATATGGTATATAGCAAAGAAGATAAACCGTTACAACAATCCCTAAGGTTCTTGCAGCCTTTTTTTCTGACTTGGCCTTTTTGTCTGTAAGTGAATTTATATGCTTAGCTTGTTTGTGGGCTATGAAGCAGATTTTCAGATATAAAGAAATTATTAAACAACAAGGTGTCACTAAAGTAACTAAGACATCTGTTATGATATATTCCAACTTAATAAAAAGTATACATTCTCCAATACATTTATAATTTTTCTCTGGTTGGAGTAAAGACTCATACAAAATAAAAAATGAATATATGCAGTTAAATACCCAGTTTACAACAATAGAAAAGACTGCTCTATTAACAGTTACCCTTGATGGATATCGCAAAGGGTCATTCACAGCAATGTAACGCTCCACAGATATAATAATTAAATTACCAAGAGATGCTGTAGTAACCACATAGAAAATAAAAGGAAATATCGAGCAAAATATTTCTCCAAAGTACCAGCAAGGCTCAATCAATTTGATGCCCTGTACTGGCATAAGAATCAGTCCCACAATCAGATCTGCCACTGCCAGAGAAAAGATCAGCACATTGGTTGGAGTGTGGAGCTGTTTGAAGTGAGCGATGGAGATGATCACCAGCAAGTTCAGAAACACAGTGAACACTGATATTGTAGAAATGAATATGTACACAATAATGTACTCGGCTCCAGGTTTAATATTTCTGGTACAAGACAAATTGTTGTTCGGAAAGCAATATTGAATTGTTTCATTTTCCGTGTTTGTTACGCCCCAGTTAGACATATTGACGATAGCTCAATTTTTAGTAGACTCTGTGCTTCATCAGAGATCTATTCCAAATTCAAACCAGGATTCTTGTCAGTTTGGCCTCCTGGAGCTTATCACTGACATGACTCTGGTATATACTTACAAAAAAAGTGCAGAGACCACCCATTCAACATGACATTTGATTATTCATCTTTCAACCCACCTACTACTTGAATATTCATAGTCAGGATTAATCTTGATGTTTCCCATACTAGACTGTGGAGGCCTGCCACATTCTGCAAACCCCATTCCAAAAAAAAAAATTGGGTTTCCTCATAAAAATAAGTTTCTCATAAACTTATTTTTATTCACAATAGAATAGATATGACATATCAAATGTTGAAAGTGACACATTTTGAAATGTCATGCCAAATTTTGGATTCCATGAGAGCTACACATTCCAAAAAAGTTGGGACAGGTAGCAATAAGAGAGCAGAAAAGTTAAATGTACATATAAGGAACAGCTGGAGGACCAAATTGCATCACATACAGGAATGCTACTGTAATGGAAATCACAACAAGGGCTCAGGAATACTTCTAGAAAACATTGTCGGGAAGAAAATCCACCGTGCCATTCGCCATTTCCAGCTAAATCTATAGGTCAAAGAAGAAGCCATATCTAAGCATGATCCAAAAGTACAGGCGGTTTCTCTGGGCCAAGACTCATTTAAAATGGAACGCAAAATTTGAAGTTCTTTTTTGAAAACTGGGACACCATGTCATCCGGACTAAAGAGGACAAGAACAACCCAAGTTGTTATCAGAGCTCAGTTCAGAAGCCTGCATCTCTGATGGTATTGGGTTGCATGAGTGTGTGTGGCATGGGCAGCTTACACATATGGAAAGTTCTAGAACAACATATGAACAACAGGGAACACCTTGCATTTTCCAATATGACAATGCTAGACCACATCCTGCATAAATTACAACCTCATGGATGTGTAGAATACAGATCCAGATACTGAAATGGCCAGATCATTCACCCATATAAAACATTTGCCGCATCATAAAGAGGAAGATGCTACAAAGAAGACCTAAGACAGTTAAAAAAAAAAAATATATATATATATATATATATATATCCAACTGAACATTTTCTAGTGACTGATCACATCTACATTTTTCATTAAGCCAAATTGATTTTCTGTGTATGGATGCAATTTAATTAATTGAAATTCAATTTGGCCAACTAAAAAATGTAGATGTGATCAGTCACTGGAACATTTTCAGTTGGAGACCTGAATTGTTTTTTGTTTTTTTACAGAAAAAAACAGAAAACATTCCTATTGCTAAACTTGAGCAACTTGTCTCCTCAGTCCCCAGACATTTGCAGACTGTTATAAAAAGAAGAGGAGATGCGACACAGTGATAAACACTGCCTTGTCCCAACTTTTTTCAGATGTATTGATGCCATGAAATTTAAAATCAACTTATTATAACTTAAATTTTCTCAGTTTTCTCAGTTTCTCAGTCATATATGTTGTATTCTCAATAAAATCTTGAAATTTGAAACTTCCACATCATTACATGCTGCTTTTATTCACAATTTGTACAGTGTCTAACTTTTTTGGAATATATATATATATATATATATATATATATATATATATATATATATATATATATATATATATATATATATATATATATATATATATATATATATACAGTGAGTAAAGTAAGTATTTGAACACCCTGCTATTTTGCAATTCTCCCACTTGGAAATCATGGAGGGGTCTGAAATTGTCATCGTAGGTGCATGTCCACTGTGAGAGACGTAATCTAAAAAACAAAAATTCAGAAATCACAATATATGATGAACTATTTATTTGTATTATACACCTGCAAGTAAGTATTTGAATCAGCTAGAATTCTGACCCTCAAAGACCTGTTAGTCTGCTTTTAAAATGTCCACCTCCACTCCACCTCCATTTATTATCCTAAATTAGATGCACCTGTTTGAGGCTGTTAGCTGCATAAAGACACCTGTCCACCCCATACAATAAGTAAGAATTCAACTACTAACATGGCCAAGACCAAAGAGCTGCCCAAATACACTAGAGACAAAATTGTACACCTCCACAAGGCTTTAAAGGGCTACGGGGAAATTGCCAAGCAGCTTGGTGAAAAAAGGTCCACTGTTGGAGCAATCATTTTAAAAATGGAAGAAGCTAAACATGACTATCAATCTTCCTCGGACTAGGGCTCCATGCAAGATCTCGTGGGGTCTCAATGATCTTAAGAAAGGTGAGAAATCAGCACAGAACTACACAGGAAGAGCTGGTCAATGACCTGAAAAGAGCTGGGACCACCATTTCCAAGGTTATTGTTGGAAATACACTAAGACGTCATGGTTTGAAATCATGCAGGGCACAGAAGGTTCCCCTGCTTAAAGGACAACTCCGGCAAATTTTTAAGTTTATCTTTATCGTTGCAAGCACCAATCCGGTTCTTTTTTTTTTTCATTCTATAGACTGTACTCACAAAGGTATAACGATCAAGATAAACTTAAAAATTCGCCGGAGTTGTCCTTTAAACCAGCACATGTCCAGGCCCGTATTAAGTTTGCTAATGACCATTTGTATGATCCAAAGGAGTCATGGGAGAAAGTCATGTGGTCAGATGAGACCAAAATAGGACTTTTTGGTCATAATTCCACTAAATGTGTTTAGAGAAGGAAGAATGATGAGTACCATCCCAAGAACACCATCCCCACTGTGAAGCATGGGGGTGGTAGCATCAAACTCTGTGTTTCTCAGTGACAGGACAGAAACCTGACTGATCTAGAGAAGATCTGTGTTGCAGGAGTGGGCCAAAATCCCTCCTGCAATGTGTGCAAACCTGGTGAAAAACTACAGGAAACGTTTGACCTCGGTAATTGCAAACAAAGGCTACTGTACCAAATATTAACATTGATTTTCTCAGCTGTTCAAATACTTATTTGCAGCTGTATCATACAAATAAATAGTTTAAAAATCATACATTGTGATTTCTGGATTTATTTTTTTAGATAATGTGTCTCATAGTGGACATAAGATGACAATTTCAGACCCCTCCAACACCAGCAGCTGACTCCCCATGGCACCCCAGACCATCACTGACTGTGGGTACTTGACCCTGGACTTCAGGCATTTTGGCATTTCCTTCTCCTCAGTCTTCCTCCAGACTCTGGCACCTTGATTTCCGAATGACATGCAAAATTTGCTTTCATCCGAAAAAAGTACTTTGGACCACTGAGAAACAGTCCAGTGCTGCTGCCCTGTAGCCCAAAGTGGCTTGACCTGGGGAATGCGGCACCTGTAGCCCATTTCCTGCACACGCCTGTGCACGGTGGCTCTGGATGTTTCTACTCCAGACTCAGTCCACTGCTTCCGCAGGTCCCCCAAGGTCTGGAATCGGGTCCGGTCCGGTCACCTCTTCTCGTTGTGAAGCGTTTTTTGCCACACTTTTTCCTTCCCTTAGACTTCCCACTGAGGTGCCTATATACAGCACTCTGGGAACAGCCTATTTGTTCAGAAATTTCTTTCTGTGTCTTACCCTCTCACTTGAGGGTGTCAATGATGGCCTTCTGAACAGCAGTCAGGTCGGCAGTCTTACCCATGATTGCGGTTTTGAGTAATGAACCAGGCTGGGAGTTTTTAAAAGCCTCAGGAATATTTTGCAGGTGATTAGGTTAATAGCTCGTTCAGAGAACCTTTTCATGATATGCTAATTTTTTGAGATGCTGTTTGCCAAAATCATCAGTATTAAAACAATAAAAGACCTGAAATATTTCAGTTGGTGTGCAATGAATCTAAAATATATGAAAGTTTAATTTTGATCATTACATTATGGAAAATAATGAACTTTTATCACAATATGCTATTTTTTTAGAAGGAAAAATAATCTCTTAATATCTCTGTAGCAAATGTTTAGATAGTGCTGGGTATTGATTTCGATACTTTTTAGGCATTGACCAACTTGCCTCGGTACCATCGAGTATCAAAAAAGTTCTTGTCATTCTATACCAAATTTTGATACATGAGCGGTTAATCTTGTCAATGTCAGTGATCCAATAAGCATGTAGTATGATTGGATGTGTTGAAAAAACACTTCACCAGTTACGCTCAGAGAGTAGATATGAGCTTACAGCTCAGACAACATATACTTAAATGTTTATCACTTTTAGCCATGTTTTATGTAACTTCAAAGGGTTTCCTATAATATGACACAATCATTTGTATTTAGACCAATGTAAATGGAGTATGGGAAGCTTTTCAATTTGGTAGGCTAAATCCAGGTGGAATTTGTACCAAAGTAATTTAGTGAAAATAAATAACTTTGTGTAAAACAAATTCCAAAGTGATGCATGTTTTCAGAAAATAGACATTCTAATCTTTCAAATGGAACCACAAATTAACTCCTCCACAGATTTTAAATGTAAATTATATACTTGATGATGTCATTCTGGACCCTGTACAGGGTCTCCTGAGTTTAAGATGTTATTTATTGTGGTTTGCTGTTTTAGCTACGCAAGCTGAAGCACTTAATGAACCTTTACACTGAAGCACTTTGCTGGCGCATTATTTAGCTCACAAAAATGAATCCTATATGAGATTAATCAGATAGAAACATAATATTACAAATTATGTCTGCACAAAATGATGTGAATGGACAAGTGAACTATAACCAAGTTATGTGCTGTTCAAAATGCGTGACTCATGTTGTGCACGTGCTCTTCATGGAGCAGTATGATTAAACAGGCAACTAAACCGATAATTCACAATCACAAATTCTCTTTATAATAATGATGTAATATGATAGTCCCAGTCATAGTCATTATTAGTTGTGCATTGCTTTTTGAGCTGCATCCACTGAAGGTGAACACCGATGCACTTTACTACCTCAGTAATTATAAACCAAATGCATCCTATCAGATAAATCAGATTGGATAAGCCTACACAATATAAACATAATATTACAACTTAGATTTTCACAAAACAAAAGGCTGTAATTACACACACAAACTTATAGTCATGCTGAAGGTGTAACCCCAGCTGTAAAATGGTCCCAAACATAATTGGAGCATACTCGCTTCATTTTTCCTCGTGTTTTGAGGTTGAGCAGCACAAACCCGCATGATCCTGCTTAATCGATGATTGATAAATTCTATCGATTAAATGTATTATCAACAACTCTGATCATCGATTAATTGTTAACATACCTACTTCAGGTGTATAACCTTGCATATGTATTACACTTTCAGTTTATTAATTCTTATAAATAAGTTTACTTTAACTTTAGATGATCTTAGTCATTTAAAGGCCTTTAAGAGAACAACTTAATTTGGTAGTAAACCCTTCTTAATTTTGGAACGGATAATCTGAAGGGGTCTCATCCCCATATTGTTCTAAACCTGTGTAGATTTCTTTCTTATGTAGAACACAACTTATATTTTAAAGAATTCTGATATATTTCTCAAAATATGCAAAATTCCTGTATGCAATAAATGTTTTATGGTCAGCATAAGAAAAAGTTAATAGTTTTGGAACAAAATGGGATGAATAAATTATGACGTTATTTTAATTTTGGTGTAAATTATACCTTTTATATGTGCTTTACAGTCATGCAGTAGCAGGAGATAATTTATCTTCCTTGAATAGGTTGAAGTATTCTGATGAAGGTTTGAATATTTTCAAAGTCAAAATGTATTTTGCTGATATCCGAAACCATTTATAAAACATTGCATAAATAAGTGGATTCATGCAAGAATTCATGCATAAAATCCAATACATTAAATTAATTATAAAGGAGTCACCTGTGTCTTGACCAAGAGTAAGAGCAGCTATATAATATGGTATCCAACAAAGAAGATAAACCATTACAACAATCCCTAAGGTTCTTGCAGCCTTTTTTTCTGACTTGGCTTTTTTGTCTGTAAGTGAATTTATCTGCTTAGCTTGTTTGTGTGCTACGAAGCAGATTTTCAGATATAAAGAAATGATTAAACAACAAGGTGTCACTAAAGTAACTACGACATCTGTTATGATATATCCCAACTTAATAAAAAGTTTACATTCTCCAATACATGTATAATTTTTTTCTGGATAGAGTAAAGACTCATACAAAAGAACAAAAGAATATATGCAGTTAAATACCCAGTTTACAACAATAGAAAAGACTGCTCTATTAACAGTTACCCTTGATGGATATCGCAAAGGGTCATTCACAGCAATGTAACGCTCCACAGATATAATAATCAAATTACCAAGAGATGCTGTAACAACAACATAGAAAATAAAAGGAAATATTGAACAAAATATTTCTCCAAAGTACCAGCAAGGCTCAATCAATTTGATGCCCTGTACTGGCATAAGAATCAGTCCCACAATCAGATCTGCCACTGCCAGAGAAAAGATCAGCACATTGGTTGGAGTGTGGAGCTGTTTGAAGTGAGCGATGGAGATGATCACCAGCAAGTTCAGAAACACAGTGAACACTGATATTGTAGAAATGAATATGTACACAATAATGTACTCGGCTCCAGGCTTTATATTTCTGGTACAAGACAAATTGTTGTTCGGAAAGCAGTACTGGATTGTTTCATTTTCCGTGTTTGTTACGCCCCAGTTAGACATATTGACGATAGCTCAATTTTGAGTTGATGCTGTGCTTCATCAGAAATCTATTCCAAATCCAAACCAGGATTTGAGGTCCTCCTGGAGCTTATCACTGATATGACTCTCTTATATACTCACAGATAGCACAGAAACCACCCATTCAACATGACGTTTGATTATTCACCTTTCAACCCACCTACCCGTTAAATATTCATAGTCTGGATTAATCTCAGTGTTTCCCCATACAATAACTAGACTGTGGAGGCCAACCACAATCTAGTTTGTCATGCCCAGTCTCAAAATAAACATGAAATCTAATGACCGGAATATATATTCCGGCTGGGTATCGAGTTTGATACTTTTAAGGCACCAACTGAATTTCCTCGATACTATCGAGTATCATAAAAGGTCATTGTTTGATAATACATTTAGATACATGAGGAGTTAATCTTGTCAGTGTCAGTGATCGAATAAGCATGTAGCATGATTGGCTATTGTGGAAAAACAGTATTTTACACCAGTTATGCCCAGAGACGTACATGAGGCTTTAGTGTGTAACCCCGTCTGCAGTGCACTACGGCTCCGATGCAGCCTTTGGACCTCATTGTGGCCATTCAAGTCAATGCCTCTGTTTATACCAGCCACTCCATGGCACGAGGATGTAACAAAACCTTGTCGGAGCAGTGATGCACCACAGATGTGTGCAGTGTAACGCCGGCTTCACACTGCACGCGTAAGCAGGGCGTAGGCAGCCCCGAAGCAGCGCGTGTGTAAAGCAGTAGCAGCGCGCGCACTTTTTGCTTTCACACAGGCAGCGTTTGTCACGCGCAGTTGTGTACAGAATACTCCATAATGGATAAGTTTGCATTTCTCTTTAATGTATTTGAAATGGAAATAAAGCAGATTTATCATGAAGCTAATTTTATTTTAAAGAATCGTTTCACTTGTTTCTGATGTTTTTTTATTTCGTTTAGTGCGAGTTACCCATCATTACCCATCATAAACCTATTAAAGATAATTCATAAATGACTGTAATAACTAAGAGGAAACTTCTTAATGATATATTGTAGGCTAAATGAGCAAATTATCTAAAAACGTTTTTTAAAAAATGACAAAATAACGCACGCTCTTTTTCGTGTTGACCCTCAACCCCAAGCGTTGAATATGTGCTAGAACTACATCTCGATGTTGAACTGCCATTTCGAACGATTGGGCTATTATTAGCCAGTCGTCAATATAATTCAGTACCCAGATGCCTTTTAAATCTATTGTGACGAACCAGTCCTTGGGCTGGATCTGACTCACGATGGTGGGAATAGTCAACATCTTGAACCTGAATCTCCTCAGAGACCGGTTCAGATACCTCAGATCTAAAATCGGCCGAAGCCCTCCATCCTTTTTTGGAACTATAAAGTACCGGCTGTAGAACCCGGCCTCCTTCTCCGACGGTGGGACCCACTCTATGGCTCCCTTTGTCAGCAAGGATTCTACTTCTTGTTCCATTACCCAAACCCGCTCTGGCACCACTGCAGTCCATGTCACCCCATTTTGGAGGGGGATGATCGAACTGCAGTCTGTACCCCATTTCTACAGTACGCAGGACCCATGTGGATATATTCGGAAGGCATTTCCATGTGCCGAGATAATCTACTAAGGGAATCAGCCTCTCGAGGCTGGTCTCGGGTACTAATTGAAACTCGTTTTTCGCTCCCTGAAGCGGAATGCCCGGCAGAGAGCGAAATACAATTTTCGGTATTTGGACATTCATCCCGCCCAGTCGCAGGTCTTTCTTGAGGCGACTGGAGCGTTACGTGTCCGTGGGAAAACGATGTGGCCGAAGCGTCTGTGACGGCGGGATTACCACAGCGTTTTCCCATTGAGAGCGTCATGCGAGGGACAACCTCGGTTGTTCTTGCGCGAAGGCGGCCGCTCTTAGAAGTCCCACCGCAGCTAGGACTTCTTCCCAGCAGCCTTCTTAGCGAGAAGGACGTTCCTCAGATCGCCCTTCTGCACGGAAGCCTTCTGGTGAGGGCACCGCCTCTGTTGCCAGGCTCCCGGAGGAGGGGCTCTAGAGGCTGACGGCTGAGGCTGCCCACTAGTGGCAGCCTTCCCAGATTTTGGCCGACGAGGTAGGAACTGTCAAAAGGCCGCTGACTGTTTCCTCGCCTCCTGAAACCTGTCGACGACAGAATTAACGGCGTCGCCGAACAGGCCAGAAGGCGAGATCGGGGAGTCTAGGAGAAAAGTCTTATCTTTCTCCTTCATCCCTGATTTAACCATAAATGTCTCTCCACGGTCACCATAGATACCATGGAGCGGCCGATGGCATGGGCCGTCTCCTTGGTGACGCGTAGAGACAAGTCAGCAGCCTTTCTAAGCTCCAGAATGTCCTCCGGAGCGGGACCTTCTCCCTCGTCAAGCTCTTTGAGGAGGTCGGCCTGGTACACCTGCAGAATAGATAACTTGTGCAGGGAACCACTAGCCCGACCCACCGCCATATAAGCCCTTCCCACCAAAGCCATTGTGTCCCTGCACGGCTTGTTGGGCAGATTCGGGTGACAGATAGCTCGCGAGAGCATTTTCCACCCGCGGCATCGTCCCGTAGCCGGCCTTGCGTGCCCCCACAATATTTGCATAGTCTAACACGGGGGGATTGGATATGCGCGCAGAGTATGGTCTGTTCCAGGACCTGCACAACTCATTGTGCAGGTCCGGAAAGAACGGCAAGCCCTGGCGAGGTGACTGAGCCCGGCGCGAGAGAAACCGATCATCCAGCCTGCTTGATGGCTGAACTTCCTGTCTCTCTTGTGGTCAATCGATATTTAATTTGGCCACGGCTCGAGTGAGCACCTCTATTAGCTCCTCTTGGGCGGGTGGATGCGGTGGTGACATATATGCGGCTCCACCCGCCTCGATGTTGATCTCTTCCGGATCCTCGGACCCGGAGAGGATCAACATCGGATTCTCCACCCCGGGGGAAGAAGCCACTTCGCGGGCTTCCACACGAGGTGGGAGAAACTCTGAACTGTCAGAGGAAGATTGAGAAAGTGCCTCAGCAGTCTCAATCTCCGCTGACATGTCCAGCTGTGAGCCCCATGATCTGCGGGGCTCACGTTGTTGGCCGGCCTCATCAAAGACCGCCAACCGAGACCTCAGCACCCTAAGCATCAGCAGCTCGCAATGACTGCAGGCGACTCCCTCGAGAGCCGCCTGAGCATGCTGAACGCCCAGGAACTGTACACATAAAGAGTGTGGGTCCGCTCCCGAAATGAAGCGGGGACACGGGTGCACGCATCTCTTAAACTCAGTACTTGACATCATACTTTCTAGGTCTCTTTACTGAAAATATATGTATATATATGGGACAGACAACAATAAATAGACAGACAGTCTTTCAAACACACACAGAGCGTTATGCTGAAGAGCGATAACTGACGCAAAAATGCACCGGGCTCCCCTTTATAGCTTCCGGGTATGACGTTATGACGTAGGACCAATAAGGATTGGACTAGTTTCATTCATACTTCAGATGCATTGATGCTTAGGGAGCATCCCCAAATTCGTCGTTTCGATGCAGTGCGAAGTTCCCTCGATATAGGGAACTATAAATCTGAAGCACGGATTAACTTAAATGCAGTTTGGAATGGCGGTTTGGGAGAATAAAGATCGGTGTTGTTCCTCGTTCCTCACACTTTTGGAGGAGATCAAACTGGTCTTTGACCGAGCAGCTGCAGGGCATGAGGCGGCCCGCAGGCTATCCGAACTCCAGCAAGGCAATAGACCCATTTTTGACTACATCATTGACTTCCGAACCACGGAGTGTGGAAGGAACGAGGAAGCAAAGAGAAGTTTGTGAGTTCCTTGGTGCTAACACAGTAAGTTCCACCAATGATCCCGAGCGCATGCAGGTGGGCAGAGCTCGGCTTTCCTGGGAGGAGAAAGAGTGTTGTAAATCTGGAGGACTCTGTCTTTACTGTGGCACAGCGGGGCATTTTCTCAACGAGTGTCCAGTTAAAGGATTGAGCCCGGCAGTAGAGAGGAGGTTGCTGTCAGGTGGAGCTGCGTTGGGGAAATCCTCATCCTCGACTCTCCTTCCGGGAAGACTTCAGTGAGTAACCAGATTCCACATCTGCCAAGCCCTGGTGGATTCTGGAGCAGAGGGTAAATTTATTGACCATTCACTGGCGCACCAACTAAGAATTCCTGTCACCACCCTTTCCAACACTGATGCTGTACACGCCCTCAACTGTCAGACATTGCCCACCATCACTCACACCACTGACAGGATCACACTCACCATTTCTGGCAATCACTCAGAGACTATCACGTTCCTCCTCACGGACTCCCCTCACGCACCCATTGTCCTTAGTCATCCCTGGTTTAAGTAGCGCAACCCCAGGATTGACAGTATGTTCACAGCTTGGAGTAGTCAGTGCTATGCCTCTTGTCTTGTGTCTGCCCATTCGTCTGTGTCTAGTTCTGTGTCTCAGGAGGAGACAATGGATTTATCTAATGTGCCAGAGGAGTATCTCAACCTGAAGGAGGTGTTCAGTAAGTCCTGGACTGCTTTTCTTCCTCCTCCTCATCCCTATGACTGTGCCATGGATCTACTTCCAGGAGAGTCTCTGCCTAAGGGCAAATTATACTCACTTTCTACTCCTGAGACGGAGGCCATGGATAACTACATTTCTGATTCTCTAGCTTCTGAGTTCTTCCGCCCTTTCTCTTCTCGACCAGGGATGAGGTTATTTTCCCTGGGTAAGAAGGATGGTCCTCTGCTACCTTGAATTGATTAATTGACTGATTGTTAGGCTGCATTAACTAGGTCAGCCGGAACCGGGAACACTTCCCATAACACCTGATGTATTCGTTACGTCATAGAGAGACTAACATTAGCTTAGATGCCACTCTTTTTGTTTATCCCGAGGTTTATCCCGAGGCATAACGCTGTGTGTGTGAAAAACTGTCTGTCTATTTGTTGTTGTTTGTCCCTCAATATATTATATAAATATATATAAAAAAGAGAGATTATGGCGACTGAGTTTAGGAGGCCCGCTCAATGGCCTCAATGGTGACTGTGGAGAGGCATCTTTGGTTAAATCTTTTGGGGATGAAGGAGAAAGATGAACCTTTTCTCCTAGACTCCCCGATTTCTCCTTCTGGCCTGTTCGGCGATACCGTTAATTCGGTCATCGACAGGTTTCAGGAGGCGAAAAAGCAATCTGCGGCCTTCCGACAGTTCCTCCCTCTTCGGCCAAAAACTGGAAAGGCCGCCACTAGTGGGCAGCCTCAGCCGTCAGCCAGCTCCTCGCACCGTCAGGTGCAGAAAGAGAGCGTCGCCTCTAGAGCCCCTCCTCCGGGAGCTTGGCAACAGAGGAGGCGCTCTCACCAGCAGGCTTCTGTGCAGAAGGGCGATCTAAGGCACGTCCTTCTCGCTAAGAAGGCTGCTGGGAAGAAGAGGCACTTCCCCCGATCGCTCTGCTTCCAGGTGTCCTGGAGAGAGTCCGGCAACAGGGAGTCAGTCTCCTTCTGGTGGCTCCTCGTTGGCCGACTCGAGTATGGTTCTCGGATATAATAGCTCTGTTGGTGGGTCCCCCGTGGCAGGTCCCTCTGAGGAGGCAGGCAGGGGGCACAATATTTCAGCCCCGCCCCGAAATATGGAACCTCTGGGTCTGGTACCGAGAAGAGGGGCTGTTTTAGAAACCCTACTTAGTTCTAGGGCCCCGTCTACAAGGAGATTGTACAGCCTCAAGTGGAATGTTTTCGCCACTTGGTGTAGAGAACAGGAGGTGGACCCAATTTAACTACTTAACTTTGCTTCCAAGTTATGATAGTTGTGTTGTGCTTTTGCCTCACTGCCTAGTTTGAGTATACGTAAGCTGTGTTTTATTTCATTAAATTTCGAAGGTTGCGTCCTCCGGAGGACACGTCCTGTGAAAGCTGCAGTATACGGAATGTCTTTAATCAGAATTAAACGAGAAGTCCTTTGTAGGACACAGGCAGGAAGTACCACATTGCTATGCCAACACGTTCAGCCTCGTTGCGCTCTCAGGCCAGTTATATGAATGAAACTTATTCACAACTTGAAAATGCCTATGAAATGTTTTGTGTCTTGACAGCAATGTACTGTTCTAAACGTTTAAAAAGCACTAAATACTTGTAATCCTGTTTAACACAACTGTTTCAGGTAAGCCTAATACACCTTAAAAAACAAAAACAAGCTTAAAACTAATGACATTTAAACACCACATTAACGCTTGCATGTATATCTGGCGCTGGTGCCGTTTTTTCATATAATATAAAATAAATATGACGGTTGTAATCAGCGACGCTACAACAGCGAATAATTTGCTGTTAGAATTCGAAGTATGGATCGATGGGCACTCTAATTGCTGATATTGCCCACAACCCATTGCGAGTTGGAAAAGGATTCAATTAGAACTACAAACGCGGATAAAAAGCGTTAAAAAACTACAAACATTACGGATGAGCGAGTCAGATGGTTAAGTAGAGAAATTTAGATAAAGGGGTTTGAGTGACCAACTATCAATATTTAACCTGACCAAATATATTTATTCAGTGTTGTCCACATTATATTTTACCAGCAGCAGCATTGTGAACTTTTTTAATGAAACGTTTGGCCATTCATTTTTTAATGCATCATTATATTTAAACTGCAATGAGGAGAGTCTCTGACCCACAAAGACCCACACATGGCAGATCAACGAGCGGCTACATTTCTCTCCGATACGGTAGGAGATTAAACTGAATGTGGAGGATTGGAACTGTGACGAATCTGACGATGATTGACAGGGCAGATAAACGGTGACGGGATGCACGTAACTAAGCGACAGAGTCCGTTAAAGATGGCGAAGTAGTATGTCTCGAAGCTTGCATACTTTTCTGCTACACACTCAAAAGTATATACCTTTTCTTCACAAAAAGAGTACATACTTTTAGGACGTAGTATAAGTAGGCGAATTGGGACGCAGCAACAGCTGTAGTGGTAGTGATCTGAATCCTCATAAAGCATTGAAGCTTTTCAGCCAAATGATTCACAAAAGGGTTCATTCCTCGAGGTTTAATTAGCTCACAATACCACCTGGTGGTCAAAGAGTGTAAAACTATTAGATACATTACAGATAACCTGTGTTCTTTGATTTACTGTATTTTGCGCCAGAAATTACGGATCAAGAAAAAAATCCATTACCACTATCTATATGAATATAATGTTTTGGAGGTATATAATGATTGTATAACAACTGTGTAATAAACATATTGACTTGAAATTAATGGGGATGTCAAATGTGTTTCATAAGCAGGAGGGGCAATATTATTTTAACAATAAAACTGGAAATTGGCAGGATTTAACTGGGCAGAGGGCAAGATTCAAACTGCGAGGCTTCAGATGTCATCAATGACATCACTGGTCTAAAGAGAATACAAGCCTCAATACGCACTTCACTTTATATGTGCAGTTCATTATTAGTTAATGTTAACTAATGTAGTTAACTGCGCTGCTAGGATCCTCATGAGGGTGCGCAAATACGATCATATCACCCCCATTCTAAAATCACTCCACTGGCTTCCTGTGTCGTTCAGGATCGAGTACAAGATCTCTCTCCTTACCCACCAGTGCATCCATGGTGATGCTCCCTCCTATCTCAAGGAACTCCTCACCACACAAACAGCCACTCGTAACCTCCGCTCTGTTTCCCTGTATAGCCTCAAAACTCCCACAGCCAATCTCCGTACTATGGGAGATCGGGCCTTCTGCTCTGCAGCCCCCAGTCTGTGGAACGCTCTCCCTGACCACCTGCGGACTCCACAGACTATAGATACTTTTAAGCGTGGTCTTAAGACCCACCTTTTTAGCAGAGCTTTTAATTGACTTGCTACTTTATTTTATTTTTCAGTTTTATTTATTTATTGTTGTTGATTGTTTTTTTTTGTTTTTTTTTGTTTTTTTAATTCTGTAGCACTTTGAGATTTTGTTTAATATAAAGTGCATTATAAATAAAATTTATTATTATTATTATTATTATTATTATTATTATTATTATTATTATTATTATTATTATTATTATTATTATTATAGTTAACTAATAAACCTTACTGTAAAGTGTTAATTCTTATAAATAATTTCTTAAGATGATCTTAGTCATTTGAAGGCCTTTAAGAGAACAAAAGGAGACTTATACAGTCATTTCAAAACCATACATGCTACACAAAGATTGATACTATCTTTCACAATAAAGATTATTTTATTTGGAAGCTGGCAATCTTATGAGGTCTCATCCTCATATTGTTCTAATATTGTTCTATTATAAACCTGTACGCATCTCTTTCTTATGTAGAACACAAAATATATTTTTTAAAAATGATGGGATATTTCTCGAAATATGAGATTTTTCTTAAAAAATTGTATGGACTGCATAAGAAAACATTTTGGAACAACATGGGGTTGACCTGACATCATTTTCATTTTGGTGTGAATTATAGGAGAGCACAGGGCACAACCTAACAGGGGGGTTATTTGTAACACACATGGTTTAAAACTTTCCACACATGACAGGATGACAAAATTTACTAGTTGCCATATCAATCTTTGGAAGACCAAACTGAACATTTATTTAACCATAGGAAAAGCACATTTCTAAGGCATATTTTTCATCTCTGTTTTTTGTGTTTATTTAAAATAAGACAATTATCATATCATTTTAGTTCTAATATCTGTTATTTAAAAGTTGAGGTCATTCTTTAATGCTGATCTAACCAGCAGAATGACTGTGTTTTGAAGTGTGTCTGTTGCTAAGGCAAAAAAAAGTGTTTTTTCATTATTAAAAAATACATTATTTTATTTGTAAAAGTTAATAATTGTATTTTATTGACAAAATATTTGTATTTAGATAGCATTTTAAGCTGGCATTTGGTCATGTTAGAATGAGCCCCTCACATGTTACAATGTACCCCACCTATGGTGAATGTTGTCACATTTCACTTCCATTCTTTCAGGGTAAATCAAGAAAAAGTATACACTGTATTAGTTAAACAAAACCACATAACTGTACTAGACATGTGTGACATGTGTACCAAAAGTAGATTTGCGCAAACCGAGAAAGTAAAAAAACCTTGTGACCCTGCACTCCCCTACACATTATATGTGCTTTACATATATGTTTAAAGTAATGCAACAGCAGCTGCCGCCTGCCGGAGATCATTTCTCTTCCATGAATAGGTTAAAGTATTCTGATGAAGGTTTGAATATTTTCATAGTCAGAATGTATTTTGTTGATATCCGAAACCATTTATAAAACATTGCATAAATAAGGGGATTCATGCATGAATTCATGCATAAAATCCAATACATTAAATTAATTACAAATGAGTCACCTGTGTCTTGACCGAGAATAAGAGCAGCTATAAAATATGGTATCCAACAAAGAAGATAAACCGTTACAACAATGCCTAAGGTTTTTGCAGCCTTTTTTTCTGACTTGGCCTTTTTGTCTGTAAGTGAATTTATATGCTTAGCTTGTTTGTGGGCTATGAAGCAGATTTTCAGATATAAAGAAATGATTAAACAACAAGGTGTCACTAAAGTAACTAAGACATCTGTTATGATATATTCCAACTTAATAAAAAGTATACATTCTCCAATACATTTATAATTTTTCTCTGAATAGAATAAAGACTCATACAAAAGAAAAAAAGAATATATGCAGGAAAATACCCAGTTTACAACAATAGAAAAGACTGCTCTGTTAATATTTACCCTTGATGGATATCGCAAAGGGTCATTCACAGCAATGTAACGCTCCAAAGATATAATAATCAAATTACCAAGAGATGCTGCCGTAACCACATAGAAAATAAAAGGAAATATCAAGCAAAATATTTCTCCAAAGTACCAGCAAGGCTCAATCAATTTGATGCCCTGTACTGGCATAAGAATCAGTCCCACAATCAGATCTGCCACTGCCAGAGAAAAGATCAGCACATTGGTTGGAGTGTGGAGCTGTTTGAAGTGAGCGATGGAGATGATCACCAGCAAGTTCAGAAACACAGTAAACACTGATATTGTAGAAATGAATATGTACACAATAATGTACTCGGCTCCAGGCTTTACATTTCTGGTACAAGACAAATTGTTGTTCGGAAAGCAGTACTGGATTGTTTCATTTTCCGTGATTGTTACGCCCCAGTTAGACATCTTGACGATAGCTCAATTTTGAGTAGAATCTATTCGAGTAGAGATCTATTTCAAATGCAAACCAGGATTCTTGTCAGTTTGTCCTCCTAGAGCTTATCACTGACATGCCTTTGTTATATACTCACAGAAAGCACAGAGACCACCCATTCAACATGACGTGTGATTGTTCACCTTTTAACCCATTGTGGGAAATGCCTGTCAATATTGCAATCACTTACACGAGCAATCACGGTGGATGCCGAACATCACCACGGCGGGTGCTCTCTCTCTCTCTCTCTCTCTCTCTCTCTCTCTCTCTCTCTCTCTCTCTCTCTCTCTCTCTCTCTCTCTCTCTCTCTCTCTCTCTCTCTCTCTCTCTCTCTCTCTCTCTCTCACACACACACACACACACACACAAACACAAAATCACTCCAACTTCTCTAACTCCATGCTGCTTATCAAAGACGAGTCGCACTGTCACACACACACTCATCTTTATGTACAACAATAAGTTCTATCATCGCAATTCAGTCATGTTACAAAGATTGAAAAAAAGCTTCTTACCTTAAGTTAGAACAGACCAAAGATGCCTTGGTTCGACTTCTTGTGGTTGCCGTCCTGGTTTCCAGGAAGAAGAGAGGTGATGCCCTGCTTTGATCCAGCTTCTGACAAATGGAACTGGGTCAAATTTGGAACTCTGTTGAGGTCCACAAACAGGAATGAAGACAGGACCTGTTGTGCGCCTGGCTGCCTGTTTTATTAACTGCAGAAAAGCCTCATTCACACTCAGCTGACATGGGGAGATACATGCGACTTGCTATTTACAGTCTTTCCAATGTTTTTCCAGTGTAGTGCCCTATAGTTTCCAGTCTCTAAACTGTTCCATGGCCTCCCTGGTTCATTCTCCAACTGCTTTCGCAAGGCTGTGTGCTTCTGGTTCGCCATTCAAAATCTTCTGGCCAAAAAATGCTTGTCAAGAGTTTTGAGCATCAGGACCAAATTTGACTCCGGTAATCGCTTAGTTAGGGACACAATCACTGATTCATGAAATTAAAAATTAATGAAAGATTAGACCTGTTTTATTTTTATTTTTTTGCCCTGCATGCCTTCACTCTATGCCCTTAAAAAAGCCAGATAAGACGGACTGTTCAGCCTTCTTGGTTGATTTCCCCCCACCAGTTGTCTTCATGGCCGTCAAAACATTAAACATTGATTTATTGGATGGCGAGACCTGAATCTACAAGGGATATTTCTCTTTTCTGCAGCTTGAGAGACAGGCTCTCTAAAAAGAGCCTCTCAGAGTGGCACTGTCTCTCAGAAGTCAAGATCGGCAGAGTATCACAAATTCCTCAATGCTGTGGCAAAAAATAGTGGAGCAATATCAGAAAGGAGTTTTTCAGAGAAAATTTTGTCTGCGATTCTTCCTCTTGTACCGTCATGCAGTGTGAACCCCTTTGTCGCCAGTCCATCGGTCAGTGTGAACACAGCAGTGACTGAATGCTACCCTAGATAGTCATGAAAAGAGCAATACAAATATTTGTTTTATTTAATATTTAATTATTGGAGGTTTGCATAGTATTCTGATTTTTCTGATTTGACTGAATTTATTCATTCTGAGGAGTACTGAATCTTTATTGTGCAAGTGAGATAAATAAATGCTCACAATCAGTATAGAACTACAATAACCTGTTCACACACACCGTCTTTGCACTTACTCTCGATTTTTCTTAACAGAATAGAGAATAGAGCTCAGTCAAATAAATGTGAAAATGTAACTCAGATATTTTGTTGTAAATTTTAAAAGTACTGCGTTACTACTTGAAAAAGTAATCTGATTACATAACTCGAGTTACATGTAATGCTTTATCCCAAGACTGGTCATGACCCGTGAGGAAAAAACCCATCAGAACTTGCCGGTGCATTCATCGGCCAGATGGAACATTATTTTAATGTTGATTTAGGCCTACTTATATAAAGTGAACAGCATGAGTAAGATGCCCAATATGTCGGTAGACATGGATCAGACTTGATTTTAAACAATTCATTAAATTTTTGATTTGTAGAAAGCATTTATTTAAACTGAATTTTATTTTGTATAAATTGTATTTTACTTTTCTTCAGTTTTATATATTTAATAAATAAAAAATAAGCCAAGAACGTCAGGAATGGATTGACGTGCGTAACGAAACCTTTTGCCTGTTTCCGGGGTCTTCCAGAAAAGCTGAAATAATAGGCTAACGCCACATTCACACGGGGCGTAGGCGTTAACGCTTCCCATTTACTTTGAATGGGTGACATCATGCGTTGCCAAACTCAATTGTGGGTTCCGTCGCATTGCTTCCCTCATGTTACAAGCAGCAGAAGTTGAAGATTTATCAACTTTTCAAGAGCCAACGAAGGCGTCATCCAATCAGGTAGCCGTATGCAAATATCCTAGAGCAGACCCTAGCCAATTGCACTTATTTAAAACACTGGTGAAGGAAGAACGATCAAAATGGAGGGGAAACTAATCACTGCAGTGGGTAATCACCTGATCCTTTACGACCAATCGTTGTATACATACCAGGACACAAACTGGAGAGACCAGGCCTGTAAGGAAGTGGCAGAGATGGTAGGTGAATCATATGCAGTGCATTGATAGCAACTACACTGGCAATCGCATTCGCAAATACAACCAAATCTTCCTCCATTCGTCTCGCAGACTAGCTGTAAAAAGGCGCTTTTTTGTGTGCTGTGTTGTGGGCTAAGCAGCAAGTAATGTGATTGGCTGTTGTCACTATGACGATCGCGTCAGCACCAAGCTTCAGTCACGCCTTCCATCAAGCGTTAACGCCGACACCCTGAGTGATTGCGGCGTTAGTCTTTACGTTTTTTAATACATTGCTTGAATACCTGTTTAGGCCTGTAGATAGTTATTATATGTGTGCCTTTAAAGCAATAGGCTATGCTATATTGTATAAAGTGGTAATAAACATGACTTGTCTGGAGTGGTAAACTGCAGAACTGGTGCAAACGTATCCACATTGATATGATCAGATCAGATGCTTTCTCGTTAAAATGTTGTATTTGTTGTTGTTTTTTTTGTTTTGTTTTTATAATTGCGCTCATATTCACATAGACGGTTCATCTAAACGGTGTTGGGATGTTCATTAACCGTATAACGCTGCGAAGGTAGCCTATTTCAAAGTTATTTTTACCCCAAAGCAAAGTATGTTCAAGAACACGAACATGTGTTGGACGCTCGCAAAAAGAACTACACCATAAGCTACTGATTTTAGTTGGTCTAAATCATGGGCGACCAACTAAAATGGGCTAAATCAATTCCATTTGTTGCTTCAGTATATTAAAACAAATCAATTTTTGCTTTTGCTTGTATTGGGCATAAGTTTAGTAGCCTAAATGTGAGCATATTGTGAATTAATGTAATAAACGTAGTTACCTTTCCTGGTAGCCTTCAATAAATGAATGTGTCTACGAAAATAAATTCATAAAACATCAGTTAACGAGATTTACTTTCTTCACTGACGAAAATTGAAAAAACTATATCAGTCACTGACATGGTTTTTAAGCTGCTATCTAATTTTTTTGGCCTTCAGAATATCTTAAAATGCACATTTAGATCATAGAAATCAGAAAACTACCTCACATTTGGAATCTCAGTGATTATAAAACCGTGCCTTTATGAGGATAAAGGGGTTTAGGCCCTACAATATACAGAATAAGGTCTTAATATTTGATATATAAGTAATAATAAATAGCCGATATCCTAAAAAATTGGACCCTAAACTTAAGTGTTACCATTTTTTTATACCCTTACTGGGGCCCGTCATTAAGTTATGCCACTGCCCAGACATCATTGTCTTTCTCGATAAGTTCAATTAAGGCATAACACACCATGGCATGCATCTCAATCAGCTCCACAACTCACCATTATACGAATTCGGCCACTGGTAAGGGACCCTGCTCACTACACATTTGTACACTGATGATTCTATTTCCGGCGACACACACACTTGTAAAACGTAACACTAGTATAATCAAGATTGTGTATTTTTTACTTCTCTGATTGTAATTCTTCTTTTTTTTGGCAACATTTCATTGTTATAAATACTGACAACATTGTTACATTACGCTTGTTCAAATACAATAAAGTTCTCTCTTTAAAACTTTTTCTTTAAAACTATTTGCAGACCGTGGCTCGTGCGATTAATCCGCTTCGCGCCACATATCACCGCGAGCACCGTTTACCGCATATGTTTAAGCGGTATGACTCTGGTTATTCACACAAATGTTTCCCCTTGTAATATTTTTTGTTCTTACCTCATGTAAGTGTTTTATAAGAAGAAGAGCAGCTCGAATAAAGGCAGCAGAGATGCCGGCGTCAAGTTCTGCTGTCCATTAGAGAATGAGCAGTATGAATAGCATCCATGAAGATGTTTACTGACACCTAGTGGGTCCGTGATAGTACTGAAGAAATGTATTTCTAAATGTAAATGTATTTTTGAACTATTTTAGTACACATATAAAACCACTGTTTGTTCCACTCTAAACCACTCTAAAATTATCTGTTTTATGAAAATGTTGCACGTTATTACTACCAACTGTCCTCTGACTGAACATTTCAAATTTTCAAATAACTAACAGGGTTTTGAAACGTTCAACTTACAAATGACAGGAAACAATTTGAGTGACAAAAAAACAAAACATTTATCTCCAAATAGAAAACTGAAGCAAAACTGAAGCTTTTTTGCACAGGATTGAAAAGGCAATTATTTTTAAAAAATATCAAATCATATTAATTATTATTAATTTAGAAAGTGTCTGTTGTCAAATCAAATAATTTATTTTCATATTATCTGAATGGCCATATTAGGACTGCTTGACAGAATAGTAGCCTTTCCATGGGCAGGACCTTCCCGTCATTGGACAAGGTTTTGACCTTGCTGGTTCTAGAGTTAACAAATAAATTTAACAGTGACAACAACAAAGTCATACAAAGTAATTTATATTATTCTCACTGACCTGTTTTTTAGGTCAGGATTAAAATTGATGCTGCCTGTTAGCCTACCTCACACTCAAAAAAGTCAACAAGCCCTTGCTTGATACAAAATATATGTTTGATTAATGAGAATATAGCAAATTCACTTGTTAAATTATTCACTCTTGTTTTTTTAAACTAAAATAAGAAATAATTAAATGAATTAGATCAGCACTTGATTCAATGAGACTGGTGCTTCATATCAGCGACTCTCTCTGGTGAGTCACTGCGCATGCGCAGAACTGCGGCGGGAAGTTCGGGAACACACGGGTCCAGACATTTTCGCAGTCTATGGTTCACTCCCGACGGTGGATTTTTATGAGTGGAGAGTTCTGCATTCTTGATATTGAGTCGGTAAATACTTATATGTACCTGTTTGTAATTAGTACTTCTGTGTGATTAATGATTAAATATAAGTTATTAGACACTATGGCGATGTTTCTGACTGAGCAAGCTTGTATTCCCATTTTGAGGCATGTTTCACATTAACGTTTATATATCCGTTACAATTGTGTCACATATTTCTGTCACAATTCAATAATAGCTGCATTTTTATCAACTACACAACCTAAGATAAACTGGTGGAAAACGGGAGAAAAAGTGAATGCAGAGTCGAACTGTCATGGTTCATGAATTCATCGTCTCATTCTGACTGTGTTGCGTGGTGTTGTTGGAGGCTTGGTCACTGATTACTCATCACCCAATCTCTCTCACCTGCTGCACCTCATTAACCGGCCTATTTAAGGTGCAGATCCAATTGTCCATGCAACACTTCTGTCGCGCTGCGCTCCACTTTATTCCTATTGGTGATGTCCAGTGACTTTAATGTGCCCGTGTAGCATTCCGGGACGGCAGCACTGTGTTTGAACCGATTTGAACACACAAATGAGGGGAAGCGTCACAACAGGGGAAGCGTCACAACATCACACTTCAGTCGTGTCACAAAAGTGGATCTCCTCGGTTATTCGTGTTTCAGGCATAGACTGTAAAAAATATGGACGTAGTGTCCGTGACTTCACCCATAGGATTACGGTGAGCCGTTCTGAAGCTTAAAGGGATAGTTCACTTTGAAATTAAATTTTGATATGTTTTAGCTTACCTCATGGGCATCCGAGATGTAGGAGTATTTGTTTCCCCAGTAGTTTCAATTTTGATCATTTTAGGTCAAACCGTGCTTGTCCGTGCCTCACATAATGCAGGTCTATGGTCACCACCTCAAAGAGCATACACAGAGAAGTCCCAATTAAACAATCCCCCATCGTAAGTACACACTGATGGCCTAAGACAGGCCTACGAGCAGTTTGTGTGAGAAAACGAACAGTTTATATCATTTTTACCTCTTGTACACCACTACGTCCGACTGATCTGAGGGCGCGCGTGCGTGTTTCCTGTGGTGTGCCATCTTGCGAGCGAGTCATGGTGTGTCACTCCTGGATAACAGAAAATGGGCAAAACGGTGGGATGTGGGCGGAGCTTAGGTGACACAATGACTATAGACGGTGGATAAATGGATATCCACCTGTCACTCAACGTAACCACGCCCTTAATTATCAAGAACTTTTAAGGCTTCATATAACGTAAACAAATGAGTTATAAAAAAAAGTAAACCCCCCTCACAGTTGTAATGAAGGTCAAAATTAGCTGTATAGGCCAAAACCACAATTTGTACCAGACTGTAAACATTTTTTTTCTACTGTAAAGTTGGGAATTTTAACATGGGGCTCAATAAGATTCTGCTCCCTTCTGGAGCCAGTTTACATGGAGGAACTGCCGTGTATTAATTCATGTTTCGGCGGGGACTTTTTACTGCGCCGAGCCGAAGTACTCTCAGAAGTGCTATTCCGCCATACATTATAGTTCTCCTTTTTAATCCAATTAGAAATGCGCCACGTTTTATTTTGTCACCATACTTGATTGTTCAACTACTCGTGTAACTGTATTTAAATAGGGGAAACGTGGAGGTGTTTGGTACTTCTAACTTGATCTCTGTTTGGTTTCATAGTGAATGAACTGGGCTTAGGGAGCTAAGCTAAATGCTATCAGATCGTCACTGCGTGTCAGAGAGATTAAGTGCACGCACTGAGACGAGAGAGGTATGTATCAACTCGTTTAAGTTAAGGGAATAACATAGTTTAATATGAAAAGGCAGTGAAGTATCACTTTAACACTCACATACAGTAACATACATGTAACTATCCTTGATTACTAAACCAACCTTCTCTTTCTCTTTCAGTGATGTGTATAAATCCCCAAAGACTGTGTTATCAAGTCGCTGTGCACCTAGTTGAATAAAGACCCTGAAAAACTGGTGAGTTGATGGGAAAGTAGTTTCAAAAGCCCATTGAATCTATACTTGGGTCATGTTTTTCATACACATGACTTTGTCAAATAACTGAGATGGACAAATTCATAGTTCATATAAACTGATGGTACACCATGACAAAGTTCTTATGTGAATTGGTTGATGCACTAAACCAATGTTTTATTCAAATCCAAAAACAAAACCCATACTAAAGATTTTAAACTAATCTGAAAAAGGCAGAAGCCGAATGCCAAAAAAACAAACAAATACATTTAATATTCAACAATTAACAACTCCACCTGCTCCTCACTCTTCTACCCTCCTCTCACACCCTCTTGTGTTTATTTATTATTTAAACTCATTAGTAACATTGTACATGGCTAGTACATTATATTAAATCAATACATATGGTAAAATGGTAAATGGACTGCACTTATACAGCGCTTTCTTATGGACACATCGACACTTGGTCAGGTGGAACCGGGGATTGAACCACCAATGTAGGCCACTGATTGAACCAACCACTGAGCCACTGCCCATGAAAATATGGCCCATATAAAGCTACTTTAAAAACATATGGGGCCTACAGTGAGGCCTGAATCCGATCTGAAGATATCAGAATCCATGCAGGTTTTTTTTTTACTGCTTACACGTTCACATGTCAAATCCAATCTGTGCCACATGAGAGGAAAAAAATCTGAATTGTGTCACTTGAACTATGTAGTGTAAATGGGGCCTAGGAAGGGTTCTGGTCTTCCATTTAAGGATTATGGATTATAGCCACTGTGCTCTGAGGAACCTTAAGTGCAGCAGATTTTTTTTGTAACCATGGCCAGATCTGTGCCTTGCCACAATTCTGTATCTGAGCTCTTCAGGCAGTTCCTTTGACCTTTATGATTCTCATTTGCTCTGACATGCACTGCGAGCTGTAAGGTCTTATATAGACAGGTGTGTGGCTTTCATATCAAGTCCAATCAGTAATCAAACACAGCTGTACTCAAATGATGGTGTAGAACCTTCTCAAGGATGATCAGAAGAAATTGACAGCACCTGAGTTAAATATATGAGTGTTACAGCAAAGGGTGATATGTGATAATGTGATATTTCAGTTTTTCTTTTTTTAATAAATTGCAAAAATGTCAATAATTCAGTGTTTTTCTGTAAATATGGGGTGCTGTGTGTACATTAATAATAATAAAAAAAATACTTAAATGATTTTAGCAAATGGCTGCAATATAACAAAGAGTGAAAAATGTAATGGGGTCTGAATACTTTCCGTACTCACTGTACATTTTATTAATAGTTTTCTCAAGTAACTTCCTCTCTCTTTTCTGCCCTCCTATCATATTCTGCTTCCTGCATTAGGAATGGCTTTCTTTTTTTAGGCCTCCTCTCCTCTCTTAGTGTGCCCCTAACCTCACTCAATGGCCTTGGCTGCTCTTCTGATGGCCCTGGCTTCTCCCTTTCTGCCACAGAAGGGTTCTCTGAGCATAAGGCAATTAAAACAGATGGTTGTACTTAGGGTTTAGACCCAATTGCCTCGAATTGACTTCCACGTGTCAGCAGTGTCTCCACCTACCTCTGTGGACAGACCAGACTGGGGTGCTTTCAGATCCTTTGTAAAACAGAATTGCTTGATCGTACATAGTTTAACTTAATTAGGTTAACTATAATTACTCAATAGTTTATTTTGTTTTCTTAGTTCTGTAATGTAAAAAAAATAAAATAAATGTTAATTAGAATTTTAGAAATAAACAATGTTGATGTGTTTAATCCGACAACCTACTTTGTATGCTTTTTTTTATTTTCCCACTTGCCTTCTGTGGGGATAGCTTATCCTGAAGACCCATCTCTTCAATTATGAATCTAAACAGAATTTAAACTGTTTAATACATATATAAAGATTTTTATTTGTTTTGTTTTCAAACAAGCAGTATATAGGACTTCATATCACATGTAAAATTACATAACTTAATTGGTCATGTTATGTGTAGAACAACGATAACAAGCTATTTGTAGCAAAAGTTTCCTGAGACATCCGCCATTTGTTTTTAACTTTTTTAAGGCTTTGGAATATAAGGCGTTATTTCTGTTAAGGGAACAGAGAGAGCACCAATGCTCCCTGGTTTTCATGGTGCATTGCGGGACATTTTAGGGAATTAAAGTTTCAGTGCACTAGAGCGATTTTGCGACTGAGTCAACCTTTTAAAATGGCAGATTCCCTCATCAATATCCTGCCGGCTGAACTAGGGAGCTGATTGAGATACAACACGGTGCATTGTGGAACTTTTAGGGAACGAAAGTTTATGGAGAGTTGCTAGACGACACTGGCTGCAAATTAGATCTGCTGTCGCTAGGGTTTGTCTAGATTTCTAGGCTAGTAATGTATTATTGATGAGCCAGCATGTGCATCCATTGAAATAACCCTACATTAGCGGAACCGTCTGTTTTTTGCATTATTTTCAACAAAGCATATTATAGATGCATCATCAGATTTGAGATGAAAGATAGATGTTAGTCATCATTGCACATTAGAAAACAGACAAATAAATGTATCTCATCCAAATCAGCACCACCATTACCCATTAGACAGTAATAATTCAACTGTGTGCTAGAGGGAAGGCCTCTGTTATGATGAAGGTGGTTATGGCCCAAACAGGCTCAGTGATGTACAATGATGAACAAGTGTAAATCTCCCATTTACTAGTTGTAGCTGTGTATTTATGCACCTTGTGTATTTATGCACTCAGATACATTCACAAAGTCTTGTTTCCTGCCAAATATTCCAAAGTTGAAACCATATTGACACTTTTGTTGATCTTGTAAAAGTTTGATAAAGTGTTTTGGTGTAATAAAAAACCCACTCCCAATAGGAAAATGATCTCAGCTACAATCTCTGTGATAGCTCTAGTTGCATCAGCTCAAGTCTGTTTACCTGTTATGCCTGCCTGTTTGCCTAACACCTTTGATTGTTAGTCTTCAACAGCATGTTTAATGAGACTACTAATGATGAAAGCCAGAGACAGGTGCAAACAGACTCCTAAGAGAGTAACACGTTTTGTGTTGATTGGTCACAAGAGTTCACAGAAGCATTGCATCATGGGTCAAGCACGGAGACATTAGAGACCACCCTGAACTTAATTTTACACGCAATTTAACACCGATAGACATCATTACAGATACAAACATTGTGATAGGTGTTAAAAGGCTATTTAGAGCATACCACTTTGTCAGATGAATAACATGGTAAAAAAGTGTTAATTGGTCACAAAAGAGAGTCATTATTTCATAAGTGTGGAGAACACTGCTGTTTGTTGAACTTTGACTCTTTCCTTTAGACATACAACTTCATGATGGAGTAGTTTGACAGAATTACTCAAACTACATTTTGTCCTGATGAATCTGTTGATTACCTATATCTACCTACCTAGTTTTCTGCTTAAGGCAGAAACAGACACGCACACACAGTTTTCACATAGGATTCCCACTCCTCAATGTTTTTTTTTTTTTTTTTTTTTCTAGATCTAGTTTCAGAATAACGTGTAGGTAAAGTTAACATACGTTTTTGTTCCAAATCTATATGATTAAATATTTTACTGCTGAAATTATTAAATATTTTAGAGCATACCTAGAAGCATGTAAATTTGCTATAAACCATTTTCTTTTATTAATTTCCAATAATTATTTAAAAGACTAAATGATTCTAAAAAATAATTTCAAAAAGATCAAAAGTGATAGTTCACCATTTCTGTGACATAAGTAGATATTTTGAATAACTTTTATCTTATAGACAAGAAACAATCAGATTTTTTAAATTGTCAAATCTGGGGTGCTGTGTGCCAATCTTTAAGACCAAGGTCATGCATGTTGAAGCTCAATAAGGCCTGTTGCTGGAGCCTTAAAAAGGAAAGATTTCCTAATATAGAAACTTAAGCTGGGTTTTTTTCAACAAAAGTCTTGTTGCATATCCACCTTTTACCTGACAATCCTACTGTGTTTTGAATTATGGGAAGGCACTTCCAGTTTGGGGAACTTACACTCAAAAAGACCGCAACTAATAATTTCAAATGATAAGGTGACCAGAATATCTGTGGCAAGAGCTCTTTTCAGTCGCTACATTCTTTTCCTCCTGATTATTTTATTATAACAAAATGAAAAAAGACTTGTGGTCTGCTTTTCCTATTATATCCTTAAAATAATTAACTGGAATGGACTCGTTTTTCTCAATGTAATTTTCTCCCTTGTAGGGAGGATTCACGATTTTTGAATATTTGAATAGTTGATTTAATTATAGAATATAGAATAGGTTGTGCGATTATTGTCAAAAAAATAATGAATGGAACCAGAGGGTGGCGCTGCCAATAACGCCCCTCAAAGCTGATCAACTCTGACAACAGAAGAACAACACATTGGGCCCTTTTTTAAACAATCTAAGCACATAGTCTAAAGCGCATGGTGCATGTGCACTTAGGCATTTCCGAATTCACTTTCGCTAGTTTAACGATGGGAACAATAGTTGGTGCGCCAGACACATGGTCCAAAAGGGTTTTAATGAGTCATGGTGTGTTTTGGGCGTAATGTGAAATAAACCAATCAGAGTCTCATCCCCCATTCCCTTTAAAGGGATCCCCTGGTGTTGAGACTTGTATGGCTTAATATAACATAAAATATGTCTCTTACTGAAATATGTAATAGAAAACCCATGAAAGATTTACGTTATTTAAAAAATCGATTTTATATTTGGACCATGGGCGGCGCCATTTTGTTTGCGTTCTAGGTTGATGACGTAGAATGGTTGCACTCCTCAATCAGCTGGCGTTACCCGTAGCTATTTTTACCACAAAGCAATTCGAAAATTGTTTCAGAGTTAAACAAAACCATGAATTGCTTTGTAATTATACTTAAAACACACTCAAACATACATGTGCAAACAAACTCTCTCTCACAGACTCACACACACCCCAACAGATCGGCGCGAACACACACACACACGCACTGCGTGCGCGCATACATAACCCTCAATCACTATTCGCTGTGTTGATATCATAGATAGACTGTTGATATGCAGTAGATTAACTGTAATGCCTAATGTAACCAGCAGAGGGAACTATCTAGGTAGGACGATGGGATATAGGGTAACGTGAGGAAGAGAGGCAGGATGTTTTGGTGATGATGGATTGGTTTGTGCATTAAAGTTTGAGCACAAGCTCAGTGAATTAACCTCAATCTTTAAACTTTCATTTTTAAGACACAAATAACTAGGGCTGGGCGATAAATCGATTTTATGGATTAATTCGAGTTTTTAGTTTACGACGATTTTTGTGAATGAAAATCGGTTCTCTCTTTAAAATCCGCCGACGCTCCCCTCTGGGCTCCCGTAATGGCTCAGCACTCCCCGCGCGCGTTTGCCACAGAGGTACACAAACAACAAGGATAGCGTCAACATTCAGTTTTTCACAGAACAATTAACAATACCCCGCTGCAAAGTGTGTTTGAAGTCTGAACGGAACCGCGCTAGGCGCTATACTCATTTAAAGCTGCGCTGACAGGAACGCAGCGCGAGCTCATACACGGGCCAATCTCGTGACAGACACGATACACAGCGCTGGTGATCCAGTGAGAGACCGTTTAAATCAACACACCATCGCTACTGTGATCTAGTGGAAGCGGTCGGCGCACAATTCTGTTATAAACCACAGATAACAGATCAAACAGAGCTGAGCGAAGGTCAGGGGTTTCTCTCACAAATCACCAACATTCACCATGATTTACTGTAAAACCACATGGATTTAATGTTGTTGTTGTCATTATTTATCTCAGGATTCGTACAACCTTTTGAGATTGAAATTCAAGCACTTTCCAATGGTTTTCAAGAGCTTCACACTTATTTCCAGCACTTCAAAGCTCTAAATATCCGATTGTAATGTTATTTTTAATGTAATGGTTTGTAAAACTAAAAGTTTAAAGGGGGTCTTGTGAAAGAAATAGTGGAATGGTTTTTTTAGTTTATTTTTTTTAAATGTGTAATCCATTTTGTAGCATTTTTATTTTAAAAAAAGATATGAAATGCCCACCACTATAACCAGCAGAAGAGCACTTATTGATTTATTAGCGATTTCCACTCCCTAATGTATGGAGAAAAGTACGAAGTCACAGTCTCAGGAAAAACTAAACTTTTCTTCAAATTGTGACTAAATTACAGTAAAGTAAAGAGCTCCTTTAATAATCACTGAAGCTGTCGATCAGTTCAGTGTGAGACTATTGAAAAACAATGCTAATCTATATTTAATAAGAGCATAACATTTAAATTTTCCCTATACTTTTTTTGCACATTATGTTGTTAATAAAAGTTAATTTTATCTGCATATCAATTCATAAACCTTTGATATGTATACTGTATATTGCAAAAGATATGGTGCCCATTTATACTGTGGAATAGTCGGGGGTTATTCACATGCTGAAAGTTTTGCACCCCAGGTAGGCACTTCTACCAAGCCGCAAATATTTAATTTTACCTAAACAAAATAAAGTTAAAACTTGTTTTGAACAATTTCTTTGTCATCTGCAGATTGATTTTAAGTAGGAGGGGGAAAAAATCGTTTTAAATCGTAAATCGAATTTTTGGTGAAAAAATCGGGGATTTTTTTGGGGGGCCATATCGCCCAGCCCTACAAATAACATTCCCTACTTTTGTTCACTAATACAACTTAAAGGAGTGAATGAAGACGAGTGAAGTCGGACAGCTGTTGTGTGTAAATCGGCTGGACACTCGTTGTTGCGGTGCAACGTGAGACTGAATGACTGCACTCGAACATGTCCACTATGGTGTCGGACAACACTACAAATGGCCGTCCCTTCAAATAATGCCCTATTTCAGGGTATAGGGGTCGATTTCAGATTCAGCCCCTGTCGTGAAAACTGAGCAGCCCAACATCTCGATTGAGACAGCGCAGTCTGTCAGGTGTGTGTGCGCACCCGCCGATCTGTTTGTGACTTGTGTAGGTGAGTTTGTGTGCACATGTATGTTTGAGTGTGTTTTAAGTACAATTACAAAGCAATTCATTGGTTTTGTTTAACAATTTTCGAGTTGCTTTGTGGTAAAAATAGCTACGGGTAACATCAGCTGATTGAGGAGTGCAACAATTCTACGTCATCAACCTAGAACGCAAACAAGATGGCGCCGCCCATGGTCCAAATATAAAATCGATTTTTTAAATAACGTAGATCTTTCATGGGTTTTCTATTACATATTTCAGTAAGAGACATTGTTTATGTTATATTAAGCCATACAAGTCTCAACACCAGGGGATCCCTTTAAAAGCTAGTTGTGCTCATGTAGCCCCTCCTGTTCAAAACACTTGCTCTAAGCGGGACTCGAACCCAGGTCCGCCAGCAGGAGTGCCGGACGCTCTAACAAGGAAGCTAAAGCAGCGTTTCTCAAAGTGTGGGGCGCGCCCCACTGGTGGGGAATAGAGACATGACAAGTGGGGCGCGACAAACAGGAGGAAATGTGTTAATTTTTTGTGCCCATCTCTATTAACCTTTTGAGCGGTCCCACATGGGATTTTTATGTCTATGCCCCTGAGAGTACGGACCCACATAAGGGATTTAGAATGTTCAATGACGTGACATCATTGCCAGAATTAAACGGTGGGACGCGCTTCGGCTGGCACTGAGCCAAATGCGGACGCGCTCAGCTCTTGACATACATCATGCAGTTTTCAACCACTTACTGTTTATTTTAGGTTTAATTTAATAGGTAACATTTAAATACACAAGTACAAGTAAAACAATACATTTAATGTTAGAGTTTGTAATACACACTAGTGGCTATGGAAGCAGCAATAACAATCCATTCAAATATAATTGGCTGACATGTTTTATTCATATCAGATACACATAGTGTAAGTAACTATAAAGTTTGCTCGATTCTTCTCCCAGTTCACCGGTCACTTATTCCAGGAGATGCTGATGAATATATGTGCTGTAAATCCAATTGACAGGACTCTGAACTGCAGTGCATTTGTTCAAACGGTTCAATAACGTAATAAAAGCGATACATCTGTCATACAGCGTTTTTTTGGTTGTGGTGAGTCACGTGATAAACATGACGCATTGCCATAGAAACATTAAGGTGAAACGTTCTAAAATAACGTTGCCTTAAAATAAAACTCACACTCTAGTCAGCTGACACTTTTAGTCAGCTAAAATATTTTGACTACGCATGAAAGGTTTAAATGTGATGTTAATAAAATAAATGTTAACAGGCAAACTTAAAAGCCTAGATAATTACCATTTTGTTGGGGTGATTGGGGACAGGTGGGGCTCGGAGCCCTTCCCTACCTCCAAAGTGGGGAATGGCAGAAAAAGTTTGAGAAACACTGAGCTAAAGGCTGCAATCTCTAGCATCAGTCGCTAGAGCGTCTCTTGAGGTCAGAGGAGTGAGGTTTACTCGCACAGTCACTACTAGCTGGCCTCTGTTACACTCGCACCATATAGTAAACACATAGTAAAATGAATGAAAGTAAAGTGCAGTGCAAACATATGAAGCTTGCTTTTCATAGGTCAACCAGTACAATGCACAGTAATTTGAGGGCAAAGCACCATCAGGTTCCATCTACAGGTCATCAGCAATCAATGGATAGTTCCATAATCAGGACAACTCTAAAATAAAAAAAAAGATGGTTCTTTAAAGGTTCTTTACATGTTTTAAAAGTTTTATTTAGAACTGTATCATCCTGAAGAACCCTTTATATGCTGAAATAGCTCTTTGTATTAGAGTTTAGGGGTTTTTATTCCCTACTTTTTTTCTTCTTTTTTTTTCAAATCTGTCAAAAAGTCTGTATCTGTCAAAGCCACCTCATTACTGATTTCCTGGAGCTCAGCTATACAAATGTATAGTGTGTCAACACATTCTCAACAGATAAATTATTTATTTCTTAAAAAATGTTTATAAATTTGAACTTAAATTATGACTAAATGTAAAAAATTAAACTGGTTTCCTACCAACCGGGTCTCTTTTTAGTTTAACACAACATGTAGGCTAAGTGTGAGAAGCTATGTTCAATAAAGGATACTCATCTTCTCCACAAAGTAAGTAATATTGAATTTAAGATTGGGGCAAACAGGAGGAGACAGAGGGACCATGAGAACTGGGCAAGGCCGGTGGTGAGTGATGATGAGCGCCACCTGCGCACCGCACCGGTCTTGTGTCTCACGGTCCCTCGGCCTCATCCTGCCACAATGATCCATACTGTTAGATTTTTTTACATTTATTATTTATTTAACATACCCAGTCACAAAAAACACAACACAAGTCTTTATATAACTTTTTCTCTTTAACACACTAAAGTTCACACTGTCTATTTTTGCATTTTTTGCCTTCATAAACATATTTGTTTACATATATCAAATATAAGAGACTGTTGCTAGAGAACTTTCATTTTTGCTATAATTTGCCATATCTATAAAAAATGAAAGTGCCTATTTAATACAGCATGTTTGTCACAGGCTGAATCTGAAATCGCCCCCTATAACCTCAAATGGGGGAACAGCCATTTGTAGTGGTGTCCAAAACCATAGTGTACATTATGGAGTGCACTCATTCAATCCCACAATACACTGCAATAACGAGTGTTCAGTTGATGTACACACAGCTGCTGTTCGAATTCACTCACTCGTTTTCATTCACTCCTTCAAGTGAACTGTATTAGTAGACTAACATGGGGAAAAGTGAATAAGTCTTCAGGGTGCAATTTCAGATTCACCCACAGTCACCAGCTTAGTCACCTTCAGCACTTCATATCCCAGAATGCTATTTATTTACAACCTGCACACAATCCACTTACACCTGCAGTCAATCACCCTCATTGCAACACATAATATCAGAAGCACAAGCACTCTCATCGCACTTCATTGTTTGGTCTCGCCTTTACAAGACAAGCTATTGACTCTAGTGAAGGGCAGACTGAGGCTTCTTGAAACACTGAAAATGTGCTGTATTGTGTCAAAGCTTTGAAACAATTCGACACCTGTCTACATGGCGACCTCTGCTGGTGAGAAGAGTGTAAATGTAACAAAACCCCATGCTAAAAAAGCAAAAACAAAAACCATGCCAAACGTGCTTAAAAAAAAAAAACCTTTTACAAATCTTTTGCAAGTGTTTTATTGAAAGTAAAATCTTTCAAGTGCAAGTAACTAATAATCTAATCAAATTAAATATTAAGTGTCTATATGTTCTTTTATCAAATGTCAGGGGTCATGAACCATTTGACATTTCAATGAGTTATTTTTTTCTTAATTCAAAAACATGAAAATGTTCAAATACATTCACGAGAACATTAAGTAGTATTCAAAAAACACAACAAAAAAACATTTGTTTGTAAATACCAGACAAAAGTAATGATATTTATACATTCAGGTGCTGGCCATATAATTAGAATATTATCAAAAAGTTGATTTATTTTACTAATTCCATTCACAATGTGAAACTTGTATATTATATTCATTCATTACACAGACTGATATATTTCAAATGTTCATTTATTTTAATGTTGATGATTATAACTGACAACTAAGGAAAATCCCAAATTCAGTATCTTAGAAAATTAGAATATTAATTAAGACCAATACAAAGAAAGGTTTTTTAGAAATCTTGGCCAATTGAAAAGTATAAACATGAAAAGTATGAGCATGTACAGCACTCAATACATAGTTGGGGCTCCTTTTGCCTGAATTACTGCAGTAGTGTGGTGTGGCATGGAGTCGATCAGTCTGTGGCACTGCTCAGGTGTTATGAAAGCCCAGGTTGCTCTGAGAGTGGCCTTCAGCTCTTCTGCATTGTTTGGTCTGGCATATCGCATATACCACAATACCCATAGATTTTCTATGGAGTTAAGGTCAGGCAAGTTTTCTGGCCAAATAAGAACAGGATACCATGGATTGACACAAGGAATGTGAAACCCATGTCTTGCATACGTCTGTGCGTAGTGTTTTATCCCTAGTGCTTGTACACTTTTGTATACCACATCTTTTCCTTCCCTTCGCCTCTCTATTAATGTGTTTAGACACAGAGCTCTGTGAACAGCCAGCCTCTTTTGCAATGGCCTTTTGTGTCTTGCCCTCCTTGTGCAAGGTGTCAATAGCTGTGTCTCATTTCAGAAGGCTGCGTCCTCCGGAGGTCGCATTTTAAGGGTGCATACGTCATAAGGCCGTCTCATTTCAAAAAAGTGAGTAGGACACTTCAAATGCGGCCTTCGAATGCATCCTTCTTTCACAGGATTTCGGAGTGTGCATGAGGTGTAGCCTTCATGGCTAGAGATAACCCATAATTATTTGCGTCGCCGTTAACAACCATCATATATATATATATATATATATATATATATATATATATATATATATATATATATATATATATATATATATATATTTTTTTTTTTTTTTTTTTATATTATATGAAAAAACGGCACCATGGCCAGATATACATGCGAGCGTAGGTGTGGTGTTTAAAATGTAAGTTCAAGCTTGTTTTTATTTTTAAGCTCTATTACCTCAAACAGATAGTTGTGGTTAACAGGATTACAATGCTTTAGTGCTTTTTAAACGTTTAGAACAGTACATTGCTGTCAAGACAAGAAACATTTCATAGTCATTTTCAAGTTATAAATAATTTTCATTCATATAAACTGGCATGAGAGCGCAACGAGGCTGAATATGTTGGCATAGCAACGTGATACTTCCTGCCTGTGTGTCCTACAAAGGACGTCTCGTTTAATTCTCGGACACTTCGTATACTGCATCCTACACAGGACGTGTCCTCCGGAGGAAGCAGCCTTTGAAATTTAACGAAATGAGACACAGCTAATGATTGTCTTTTGGAAAACTGTCAAGTCAGCAGTCTTCCCCATGATTGTATAGCCTACAGAACTAGACTTAGAGACCATTTAAAGGCCTTTGCAGGTGTTTTTAGTTAATTAGCTGATTAAAGTGTGGCACCAGGTGCTTTCAATATTGAACCTTTTCACAATATTCTAATTTTCTGAGATACTGAATTTGGGATTTTCCTTAGTTGTCAGTTATAATCATCAAAATTAAAATAACTTAACACTTGAAATATATCAGTCTGTGTAATGAATGAATATAATATACAAGTTTCACTTTGTGAATGGAATTAGTAAAATAAATCAACTTTTTGATAATATTCTAATTATATGGCCAGCACCTGAATGTATAAATATCATTACTTTTGTCTGGTATTTACAAACATGAATGGATATAATATACACATTTAATTTTTTGAATGGAATTAGTGAAATAAATCAACTTTTTGATGATATTCTAATTATATTAGCAGAACCTGCAAAGAGACTTTAAATGAAGATATTGGCAGTATTATTATTATTATTATTATTATTATTATAAAATATTAAACATGCACTTAATGAGAGCACAAATAAATATACTGTTTATTTTGGGGCTGTCACTGGATTTGTATTAAAAGCAGGCAAATTTGTGGACAGTCCCATTCTTCATAATATAGAGAAATCCTCTGGCTTTTGCCTTGTATAATCAATTCCCATCTACTTCAGGTTACTTTATCATATATTATAAATGCATAGAATGTATGCATTTATAATGTGGTTATAAATGTAGATTGGTTCATGTAGGTTGTCTACAAAGAAGAACGTTGGTGTTTCAATCCCTGGTTCCACCTGGCCAAGTGTCGAGGTGTCCATGAACAAGACACCCAACCCCTGCTGCTCCTGACGAGCTGGATGGTGCATACAAACTTACATGGCTGACATCGCCTTCGGTGTATGAATGGGTGAATGGGAGGCAATATGTAAAGCACTTTTGATGGCCATTGGTCTGTTGAAAGTGCTATATAAATGCAGTCCATTTACAATTTTACCACAAAATACATTTTAAATTAATAAACACTTATTACACATTAAAACTAACAGACTCCAGTGCTGTTTCCAGCCTGTCATGCCCTGACAAATTTCTACCTTTGAGAAATATTACTATCATAACTGTCTGTTTCCTACCTGTAGTGGCCTACTACCTGCTCTAGGTGGAGTACAAGTCCCTTGTAGCGTCTCAAAAAGTTTTTAATATTTAAATTAATAACTTGATTCAATACCCGTATTGTGTATTGAACATATGTTTTACCGGTACATATGTTTTTACATTGTATTTACATTTTTTTAAACTCCATTTAATTATATCTGTAATTAATTTCTGTAAACACTGTTGACACTTCCCTTAAACCTAACCCTACCCTTAAACTTACCCATATCCCACCTCATTATCTGCAAAAGTGTTTTACAATACAGTATGAACACAATAAGTACATTGTACGTATTTTTTTAATTACTTTACATTAGGTAGCATGATCAAAACTTCCACGATTGCATTTTACCTCCAAATCAAGTAAAGAGAGTTAACAACACACATCAAGAAACGAATGTTATTTTTTTTTTATCTCACTTGGATTCTTAATTAAATACAATTTACACAGACTTTATCCACACAGATTTATTTGATGCTCTCCGGAGCATGTTTCCAAATCTGTTTTGCCAGTATATTATTACAGTGTCTACTTGTGCTTGCGTTTGAGAGTACTTAAACCCCCGTAGAATCGGGTATACCTTTCTCCATCTCCATACCTCCTAAGTAAGACTATTAACACCGTTTTTTAACTCTTTTAAAATAAATTTTGCCTAAGACGGGAGATTATTATAAACCAAATCCCCAGGCTTGCTTGAGGAGAGTAGCGCAAGTTCCCGGTTTTGCCAGACTAATGCTACCTTCACATGATTTTAGAATTAAATACTAGTTTCCCAGTTAAACAATAGGACACGAATAGGAGTTCTCAAGTCAAAACTTGCAATGAGCTCGTAATTACAACTTCAGAAGTGGGAAATAGGAAATTTCCGATAGCATGGAAAGGTAGCATAAACGTGGCCCTTAAATGTGCATCAATTATCCAGACCACTTAAAGTTTTACAATTTGGAAAATAATAATTATTATTATTACCTTTGACAAAACCAAGAAGTTAAAATCAGGTACACACGCCGTCCATGACCATCGAGTTTATGACACCTTTATGACAAGGTGTGGCTTTTTAATGGTCGGTCGGTCTCTGCCATTTGGTTAGCCTGAGGATTTCATTAAAAAAATCAAAGTAAATGTCCAAAATTCGCTAATTACCATAAACAAAAGTTTATAACTGTACAAACAACAGATATTTTGCTCTAGCCTAGAAATCTAGACCGACCCTAGCGGCAGCAAATCTAGTCTGCCACGAGTATCATCTAGCAACTCTCAATACAGTTCTGAGCTGTAAAAACCAAACTCTTGTCAGGCCAATCACATCGTGTATAGTCGGTGGGTGGGGCTTAACATAATGACAGCAGAGTTGCACTTGCGCTTTTAGTAAACACAGAAGCTGGCAAACGGCGGTCTTTCGAATCAGCTTTGACCGCGACTCTGGAAGACTTGGAGTTAAGCTTTTCTCTAAATAAAGAACAAAGAACGGCACTGAAGTCATTCTTAAAAAGGGAAGATGTGTTCTGAGTTTTGCCGACCAGATACAGCGAATGTTTAATTCCGCTTCACATTGCTCTGGTTGTTTGTAGCGCTATCCTATTGTGTGCAGAGGGAGTTTGAAAGGCAACCGTTTATCCCGCCCCTCGGATTGAGTCCTGTCAATGGTGAGTTTCCAGACCAAACATCTTGATGTGGGTCTGGCTTGTCTGGCTAATTTTGCTCTATAAATTGAGTATAAAATAACTATCTAAAATTGGAGATTATATAAACCAAAAGCTGCTCTTGAGGAGAATTCCTCTGCCGACTCCAAGGACTCCCCTAAAGGCAGACAAGCTGCTGATATTTTAATTTTCTATGACAAGTTCATAAATGTTATGTATAATAACTATAATCGCAGTGTTTAGTGAAGACATACATTTAGAGTTGTTGATCCTCCCCTTGTCAGTGTGGGAAAAAAAATTCAACCTCACCAGATTTTCACTTTCAGTTACAGTGCAGACTCTAACCAGAAATTATCTTTCAAGAAAATCTCACTTTTTTTTGGTTTGTTTGTTTTTGAGTAAAATGATCTGAAACTTCATATTGAGTCAGTATGTCAAAAGGTAAGCTTATAAAAATGTTTTATATTTAAACAGTTCAATAGTGAGGAATCTTTGAAACATTTTATCGTTTCAGAGACTCACTGACGTTATCTTATGATGTCTCAACTAGTAGTTTGTGGAGGTAGCAATGCCAATGCCAAGGAACACACAAATTGATATAAATGCATACTTTGAAGTAACTTTTAATTAATTTGTAAAATATTGTGACTACACTGAGAAAAAAAGAAGGAAAAAAATGGACAAAAAAGTTGCTGCCTTAAATTTTAAGTACTATCAACTTGGATGTTTAAGTAATTTTAACTTAAATTATATTACACTGACTTTGAAATCACAGAACCTTGTATGACTAGAAAATTGCATAACTTATTTTGATGAGTTAAAGCAATGTAAAAACATGTCATAACTTATTGAACATATAATTCACAGTGTATTTGAAAAGCTTTAAATTAGCATACGAATATTTTGATAACACTTTACAGTAAAGTGTCCTTTGCTAACATTTAGTTAGCACACTGTAAAAAGTTAAAATTTAGAGTTAATACAATGAACATTTTTTGAGATTCAACAACCTTTATTAAAATATTATTAAAAGATTTTGTAAGCATATTGGGTAATTGTGTGTGTTTTATTTCTGATGACGCAGTGAAACATGCCAAATAGTGCTATTTTCATGATTTATCAAATTTTTTATGTGGTTCAGATACAATAATATTTTGAGTTTCTATTTATTAAACCAATTTCCTTCATTGTATCAACCCAAATTTTTAATTTCAATAAACTAAAAATTTTAAGGCAACCAGGTTACTTATTTTTTTTAGTAAAACCAACAAAAACCAACACATTTTACAGTGCAGTAACAAAAAAACAAAAAAAAATCAGTAACGCTTTAGATTACGGCCCGGAAAGTACTGCATACTGCATAGTACTGCATAGCATAACTTTCGGTAATTATAGTGTAACGATGTAACTATCAGGAAAATTAACAAATAATTTATACTGTAAGTATTTTTTAATTAAGGGGTAATTATCCGTGTAGTTACAGGCTAAGTATGAATGTGCGGGCTGTAAATTAAAGTGGCTCTTGTTCCCCTCTTGTTTCATGTAGTTAATGGGTAAGTACAATAAAAACACAAATACAATCTGATATCACTTGGAAACCTTTAAATACTTTTTTTTACATTCAGAACACATTCATTTCTCTTGCTTGGCTTCATCCTCCTCATGTTCCTCTTCTTTTTCTTACTTGCCACATGAATCTTAAGAAGGATCCCACATGTCTCTTGCTAGTATTCTGTAACTGTTACACTGAAAATACAGTGCGTGCAGAAATGTCCTCACCGTTTACTCGTCTTTTAACCTCATACCATCCGAGATGTATACGAATTTATTTCCTCAGATGAACACAGAAAAATAAATAATCTCTGTTAATTAAAACTCATTTGGGTTTCTAAGATTTAATGCATCAAACAGCATATACAGCAATAACTACAGTAATCCATCCCAATGGATGAATCAATGTCTTCTGAAGTTAAACGACAAGTGTTTGTAAGAAAAATAACAATATATCGCATCCGACCAGCAGTTATCTGAGTGTGCATGCGAGGGTTGATTTCACGCTTGACGTAACTTGAAGCGTCAAGCGTGACGTGCGCATGCCGAAAAACTCAGGGTGATGCTGTCGGGGGGTTTTTTTTATGCTTACAACAATATAGGCTACAAACAATAACATAATATATGATAATAGCAATTAGAAACAAACAAGAGTAAAATACAAGAGACCCCAGTTCTCATGTGTAGGCTATTTCAGACGAAACGTGTATGTCATGCTTGAAGCGTCTCATGCACGCGCTGGTAACAGCTGATCAGATATGAAATGATAACTAAATTATGACAGCATTTCTTGGTGTACTACTTTTAATAAATAATATTTTAAAAATTCAAAAGACGTTTTCGTTATTTCTATTGATAAATGTTAGGATGAATCCCATATTCATCCTGACATCCATCAATGGAAATAACGAAAATGAAGAAGAGGAACAAGAAAAGAAAAGAAATAGAAACAGTCAAAACGTGCCTCTTTCTGTCAGGACGTCATCATTTGAAATGAAAAGTTTATTTAAAAAAAAAAAAAACTAAAAAGTGTTATAACTACATGAAACAAGAGGGGAACAAGAGCCACTTTAATTTGCAGCCTGCACATTCATACTAAGCCTGTAACTACTCGGATTAATTACTTACAGTATAAATAAATTGTTATTTTTCCTGATAGTAGGCCTACCCCTTTATTCCCTGAATATGACATATTTTGCCTTATACCTACACATACTTATACTATAATTACATCACATTTTAAGTCATAAAAATTCAACATTAGTGAATGCACTTAGAACTGCATTTACATGTATTCATTTGGCAGATGCTCAATTAAAAGTATAGCAAACAAATGAGGCACAAAGAAAGCCATCCATACTTAACAGAATAACAGAATAAACATTTCTATCATAATTAATAAATGGTAACAGCCTTATTGTAAAGTTTAAAATTCAGGATTTCAAAAAATGCTTTTTTGAACTTCATTACAGGTCATGACCACTCTGAGCAGTTCCGTGGAGACGTAATTTTTTTTCTAATAGGGGCAAAAAGATGGTGTAAGTGTCTGGTGGGAAATAAAATTGTTGGCTTTGAACATTTCCAGCCAGAACAGTCTACATTTGCTGAAGAGGTATCGCTGCAGATAGGAGTCAGATGGATTACTGTTATTCAAGAACCTCAGGCTGTAATTCAGAGGTATATGAAGACATCCTCCAGGTTTTTGATTTTATTCGTTCTGCAGCGTGACCATGTTTCTCAGAGGGACATGGAAACACTTATAAAATTCCAGCAAAACTTCGGAAAGATAATGGAGGAAAACACTGTTGTTGTTCTGGTCAGTAAAGATAATAAAACATCGGTAATGCCAAACAAAGGAACAGATGAGAACCTGGATAACATTCTCTATCAATGTGGAAGGAAAGTGTGTGTTTTTAACAAAAATCTGGAGCAGCGCAACTTAATCTTACAACTGATTGCATGTTGTAAAAATGTTCCTGAGCCTCATGAAAGGTAAGAAGACTAAACATACAAGTTTATCTAGATGATCGTACCCATTCCAGAGATGTCAATTCCATTCCTTGACCCATTTTCTATTTAACTGCAGATCACTACAGAGGGCCGCATCTGTGGAATGGGAGATCAGTGATCCACAGGAAGCAAAGACACAAGAGCATATACCAGGTATAATATGTTCTAATGATCACGGAAGATGATAACAAAAAGTTGTAATTTCTTCTGTGAAAGTATCTAAGAAATAATTCTCTAGACTTTTTTCTAAAGGAGAACATTTCATATAAAAAAAGAGGAGATGGTCAATTACTGATTTGTTTGATACTTACAAAACTATCTTGCAATTTCAAGTACCATGGTTACATATTTAAAGGGATAGTTCACCCAAAAATGAAACGTATCCCATAATTTACTCACCCTCAAGCCATCCTAGGTGTATATGACATTCTTATTTCAAACGAACACAATTTGAGTTATTAAAAACGTCATTATAATCCAAGTTTATATTGCAGTGAACGCATTTTTTTTTTTTTTTTTGATAAGATAACCCTTTAAAGCTCTAATACATGTATATGATCCACGAAAACGGAGATGAAGTATGTGCCACAGGCTTTGAACTTTGAGACAGTACACTGTAAAAAAAATATTGTTGGTTTACTTTAAAAAGTAAGTAACCTGGTTGCCTTAAAAAATTAAATTTATTGGAATAAAAAACAAGTGAGTTGATGCAATGAAGGAAATTGGATTAATAAATAGAAACTCAAAATATTACTGTATCTGAACCACATAAAAATGTGATAAATCATGAAAATAGCTAAATTTGGCATGCTTCACTGTGTCTTCACAAATAAAACACACACAATTACCCAATATGCTTACAAAATCTTTGAATAATATTTAAATAAAGGCTGTCGTTTCTCAAAAATGTTCATTGTATTAACAATTTTTTACTTATTTCAATGAACTCAAAATTTTAAGGCAACCAGGTAACTTATTTTTTAAATATTTTTTTTTACAGTGAGATGTCAGATATTGTATGTAGGCTAACACATTCTTTATCAGGTGGAGATGAGCGTTTAGCAGAAGATTTTACTGTCCAAGCATTCTTTAGCCATGTGCGATAATGATGTTACCAAGATTAAAATGTATAGCATTGGACTGCACACTAATCCATTTTGATAGTGCAGTGCAAAAGTAGTGAAAAAGTATCCCTTTTCCCAAACTACAAACCAGGAAAAGAGGTCTGTCAACGTAGAAAAGAATTAATGCAGTTTTTGAAATGTTATGTTATGTTATGTTATGTTATGTTATGTTATGTTATGTTATGTTATGTTATGTGTTACATTACGTTATGTTGCATTATGTTATGTAGATAACGAAGCTGCCATCAAGAAGAAAAACACCTTGACCATTGTGCTGCTGGGACAGACAGGAAGTGGAAAGAGCGCTACCGGAAACACCATCCTGAGAAATCGTCATTTTGAATCACGTGCCAGTTCTGTGTTAGTGACACAGATGTGCCAGATGGCAGAGGAAACTGTTTGTGGAATCAAGATCAGGGTCATTGACACCCCAGATTTCTTTGATGAAGATCTACAAAACCAGGAAGAGCAGATAAAGATGTGCAAAGAACTCTGGCAGCCAGGGCCTGACGTGTATTTGCTGGTCATGGAGCTTGGCCGTTACACTGATGGCGAGAGAGAGATAGTTCCGAACATACAGAGGACGTTTGGTGCAGACGTGGTAAAAGACACCATTGTTCTATTCACAAGAAAAGAGAAATTAAGAGGGAAAACCGTCTCAGAGTACATTAAAAACACTGACACCCAACTGCAAGAGTTGATCCAAACCTGTGGGTCAAGGTGTCATGCATTTAACAACAATGACCACAATGTTTCTCAGGTTAAGAAGCTTTTAGAGATGATTGTGGAGATGAAGAGGAAAAATGGAAACCCTGACAGTTTAGCACACTACTCATATTCCAAAGAATCAGCGAAAAAGGACTGCAGAATCCAGTAGTTGTTCGAAACTGATAGTCTTTTGTTCTGTGTGAGTAGTTTGATTCGAAAATGTGTTTAGTTCATTATTGCTACAATTAAATTAATTTACTACATTGTTATGTTGCATGTCAATACTTTACAAGAACAAATAAAGTTATTAACAACAAACAGTAAAATAGACCAGCAAAGACTGTGAAATTTGAACTGTGAAACCTAATACAACAAATTGTATATTCATTTTTTTTATTTTTTGACATTTTTTTGTGTTAGTCAGAGGTAAAATTTCAGAGAATGTGGTCCTCTTACAAGTCAATAATCTTTGTGTTGAAAGATCATAGAGTGTTTTCCTCTCACTGTGACAACGAGAATGCAAACTATTGGATAGCTCAGTCTATAATTAGGATTCCTTCTGACAAACATGTTTCATAGTCTCTTCCTTGTAGGAAACATGCTGAAGAATTTCTTCCTGCTATGAAACATTCTGCATAGCTTCTGATAAGCACTGATGATAAACCGGTGTAGTGTTTTATGATTGTTGATATGTTTTTTGAAGGAACTCTTTCGTTTCAAGAAAAAATATATAATTTCCTGTTGTGTTTTAGTACATAATTTACATAGTCATGCCTTAAACTGGAAATGTAAGTGTATGCTTTAAAATGCAAGTTACTGTCAAGTTGCTTTGTAAGGTCTCCAACAGTTGTCAGATTTGAACTCAAGAAGTCAAATTCTTACCTCAACTAATTAAGAAACAGATTTGTTTTTTTTTCCAGAAATATTGTTGATATTCAGTGGTTGAAGTTTGAAGGAAAATTAGCTGTGGGTATACCATTGTTCTGCTAGCATGTTTTACAAAATACCAAGGTACTTAAACAAAAACCTTTACTTTGTCGAAAAGACTGATCAAAATTAGAGAACAATAACCAATGCAGCACAAAAAAAAACATTACAACTAAAATGTGATGCTTACAGCAGTCATAAATCAGTAGGAAGTATAGAGGCCCTTACTTTGAATGAGCTCAGCACATCTGTAGCCACAGGACATCACTAGATACTCAGACTGCTCCAGTGTGATCTTGGTCCACTCTTCTTACAGTCTCTTCCACAGTTCGGTAACTGTATTTGGGTTTCTAGCCATAGCTTTGTCGCCAATGATTTTACATAGATTTTCAATGGGGTGTAGATCAGACTCAATGTTCTCACTTTCAAGGAACTGCTTTACCCGTTTTGCAGTGTGATAGGGGGCATTGCCTTGCATAAAAATTGTGGGCTGATTGGGAGATGCTCGCAGTGAAGGAACCACATTTTGCCGAAGGAGGTTCTGATAAACAGGTTCTGAGGTTCTGCCATGTAGATGTATAATAGGCCCAACTCCTGCTGCAGAAACATCTCCAAAACCATGCCACTTCCTCCTCCACCTTTCACTGACTTCTTTGGGTTCAATCTTTTCCCAGTTTGATGCCGAACATAATGTTTCCCATCGGAGCCAAATCAATTAAACTTGCATTCATCACTAAAATGAACTTTGGACCAGTTCTCCTCTGTTCACACAACATGCTCCTCAGCAAAGGTTAGTCTAGCCTTTTGATTCTTTCTGCTGATGAGAGGCTTGGTCACTGCAGAGTGAGTATTCAGTCTGAATTCTCTAAAATGACAAGACACTGTGTGGCAAAACAGATCCTTACTGTGTTCAGCTCTGAACTGGCGTGTAATTCCAGCTGCAGTGTTGAACCGATTCCACATTGAAAGTCTCTGCATTGTCCTGTCCTCTAGAGAATTGGTCTTGCGTACCTTTTGGGGTACTTGAATGAATTAGTGTCTTTGTCAAGCCTCAATATTCTAGAAATTACAGATTTGGAATGACCAACTTCTTTTGCAATAGCTGAAAGGGCTATCACTTGGGCCTTCATCTGGACAACCTGGTGTTGTAGGGTTTCAGTAACCTTAGAGGGGCTTGCCATCTTGCAAAGTCAGTGAAAATTGGAAAGTTTGCTTAAAATTAAATAGGGTTTGCCAGATTATTATGGAAATTAGCACCAAGTGCCAGATTAACACCCAAAGCTTGAAGGTATCTGAAAGTGTTCTCTAATTTTGACCAGCGTTATTTTTCAATTGTCTTATTTAAGTTGTATATAGTGTACTTCAGAATATATTTAACTTGTGAAATATGCTAAAAAAAAAAAAAAAAAAAAAAAAAACTGCCCTTCCGCTCCTGTTAGGGTAATTTCAAAAAGGACTAAGCAGTTACCTTGTAATTTAGGAAATTGTATGTTGTTCTCTAATTTTGATCATTTTCTTTTTGCTGGTCATGCAAAAATGCACCCTCCTATCTCAAGGAACTCCTCACCACACAAACATCCACACGTAACTCTGTTTCTCTGTATCTTTTTGGAACTCCCTCGACCAAACTCCGTACTATGGGAGATTGGGCCTTCTGCTCTGCAGCCCCTCTAGTCTGTGGAATGTTCTCCCTGACCACCTGCGGACCCCATGGACTGTAAATGCTTTTAAGCATGTTCTTAAAACCCACCTTTTTAGCAGAGCTTTTAATTGATTTGTTACTTCTAAAAAAATTCAGTTTTATTTTATTTACTTATTTATTTATTGTTGTTGATTGTTTTAATTCTGTAGCACTTTGAGATTTTGTTTAATATAAAGTGCATTATAAATAAAATGTATAATTATTATTATTATAATTGCAATAACGGCTACTACCGTTCAAAAGGTTTTTAATGTTTTTAAAAGAGGTATTTTACGCTTACCAAGGCTTCATTTATTTGATAAAAAAAATTATTACAATTTAAACTATTAAATGTTATATATATATATATATATATATATATATATAAATGTATATATATATATAAATGTATAAATGTTATATATATTAGATCAAAATACAGTTAATAATACAGTAGTGTTGCAAAATATTATTATTATTTAAAATAACTGGATATATTTTTATATATTTTAAAGTGTAATTTATTCCTGTGATATCAAATTATTCCAGTCTTCAGTGTCACATGATCCTTCAAAAATCCTTTTTATATGATGATTTGCTGTTCACGAAACATTTCTGATTATTGTCACTGTTGTTTTTAAGAATCCTTTTCAGAAAGTTCAAAAGAACAGCATTTATTTGAAGTACAATTACATTAAATATAATGTAGTTTTGGGTATTGTTGGATATAATACATCATACTAATATACATAATTAAAAACATCAGATCATGCAGATCTATTGTTTTCACAGTATAACAATTTTATATTTATTAACAGGATATAACTGATTCTTAATTAATGATAAAAGATAATGGTAAAAAAGTGCTAAATTGTGGAAAGTTTACAATGTGTCTTAAAATTAATATTCAGATGTTGCACATTATTATCGAAAAGAAATATTACTGTAAAGAAATGTAAGATGAAAGAATAGTAAAGACAGGAATACATTTATGTTTACAATTATAAAGTGGATAGGTTTTCTTTGTTAATTCTGAAAAATGATTTTGATGCATGTAATTACGATACATAGGCATTAAATGAACTGCTAATATAATGTATACCATCACTATACAGTATTAAATTGTGCAAAACCTCAAACTGTGCAAGAGAAAAACACTACTGTGCATCTTGTGACAAAACAATGGCACTGACTTAATTTAAATGTCTCTTTAGTAACTGCAAGAGCTTTCAATAGCAAACTGTTCGTGAAGGCCTTCCCTCAACGTCTCCTGGAACAAAACGACTCGGTTGTCAAGAAGCCCAAGAAAACTAAACTGATATTCCAGAAGCTCTGCAACCGCTCTCTCCATTTTCTGTTGCTGAATTTTTGCTTCCGCCTCTTGAAACATTATTTCAGTGAAGCATTCTCCTCCATTTGCTGCCACCATTTCATCTATTTTCTCTATTAATCTCTTCACTTGAGCTCGATTCTTTTTGTCAGTGTTATCAAACACGACATATCTGCTCCCACACCTCTGGATCACTTTACGGAGTTCTGCGTGGCCTTTTGCTATATAGTCTTCTATTTTTTGACCATTGAGTGCATCTCCATGAGTGAAGACCACTATCATGTATCTTGAAGCTTCTTCTCCAAAGAGCTTTTGCAGGGCTTGGACTGACTGTTGCTCTTCAGCAGTAAAGCGGCCGATTTGTATCACCAGCAGGAACACATGAGGACCTGGTGCTGAAACCTGAATACATCTCAATATTTCTCTTTTGATGAGGTCTTTCTCTTTGCCGGTATCCAAGATCCCCGGTGTGTCAATCACGTAAATGTCTCTATTGTCATAGTCCGTGTGTGCTTTTTGGCTGAAGTGAGTGACAGAATTTGCTGAAGGGCTTGAGTCAAAAACTTTTCTACCAAGGATGGTGTTCCCCACAGCACTTTTTCCCACTCCGGTTTTTCCAATCATTACTATGCGAAGGGGTCGACCTATCAACACAGAAAAATGAAGGACAAAAAAATAGTGACAATGAAACTTCTAAAGATACATTTTAACTACACTGGCGGACAAAGAAAGAGGAAGTGACATAAAGCATTGTATAAAATTGAGTTTTGCATCTTATAATATTTTAATATTGGCCTAATATTGTATGTACTTATATTCTTTATGATGAAAACACAGTAAAATATAAAATCATTACTAATCGAAGTAATCCTTTAAAGTCAAAAGCACAAAACTTACCTCGCTCAGAAGTGCGGCAACAACATAGACGCCTTGAACAGTCCATTTCCTTCAGCAACAGTTTCTCTAGACAATGACAAACTATTTTTTTGCGAGACTGTATTAGTACCTGATTTTCTTGTGACGCCACTTGTTTGTTTCTTGCACATGTGCAAAGTCAGCTTTTACTTTCATTTGATTGCTATTTTCCTGCTTCAGCACATTACAGAAATAACAGGTGTTTCTCACAACCTATATGATCAATAAGTTATCACAACATTAGATAAAAACTGAATAAGTAATTTCAACTTTTTATGATATACAAGATACAACACATTTTTTAAGTAAAAAAAACCCCTAAAAGTTCAACATGGCAAAAGATTTTAGTTGTTCGTTTGAGGTTTTTATTTATTTATTTATTTACTTATTTATTTATTTTTATCCATTCTTTTGCAATTTTTTGAATATTCTTCTGATAGTTTTTTTATATATTTTTTTTTCTTTGTATCAAAAAAAATTATGTATTGCATTTAATTGTGAGAAACTGGTTTAATAATTTATAGGATAAAAATCTGAACGAGTTTCAGTCGATATCTGTATTGTCAGGTCCTTTTGGGACAAAAAAAAAAAAAAAAAAAAAACGCAAATATGTGCTTATTAGGAAACGCTGGATATTCTTCCAGCTGGGAAAGTGCATGTTTCAAAATGCTCAAGAAAGAGTTATGTGCACTTTTTTTTAACACAGTGTCTGATTTGTAGTTTGTATCACCAAAAGGTGGTACAAACTACATTGTCTTCGTATTTCCCATACCTTTTCTATGTTGGTGATTTTTGACCATTAGTGTGTGTGTGTGTGTGTGTGTGTGTGTGTGTGTGTGTGTGTGTGTGTGTGTGTGTGTGTGTGTGTGTGTGTGTGTGTGTGTGTGTGTGTGTGTGTGTGTGTGTGTGTTCACAAATGTGGCAAATGACATCTCATTTCAACTGTCATTTTTGTCTTTTTTTAAAGAAATTACTATTTTATCTGTTTTTATTCAGCAGTGGTTACAATACAAAATAGTAATATCATGAAATATTTTTACAATTTAAAAAAACTTTTTGATTTTAATATATTTTAAAATGTTTTTTATTCGTGTAATGCAAGGCAGAATTGTCAGTATCATTACTCCAGTCTTCAGTGTCATATGATCATTAAGAAATAATTTGAATAGGCTGATTTGTTGCTCAAGAAACATTTCTGATTATTATCTGTGTTGAAAATCTTTTGTAATATTATAAATGTCTTTACTGTCACTTTTGATCAATAGAATGCAACCTTGCTGAATAAAAGTGTTTTTTTTTTCAATCACAAATATTATATCAGTCACAAGATTTTGAGTGTTTAAAGCTACACTGTGTAAACTTTTTTAGTTTATTCTTAGCTAAAAACACTTCAAAAATATATGTGCTCATTAATGTATATTTACTTCTTTCAAGTTATAAAGAATTTTCATAAGTTTATAATATGCCATTGAAAATAAATAATACGGGTGAGGTGTTCGCAGAGCCGGCCCAAGCCTTCATGGGGCCCTAAGCAGAATTTTATTTGGGGGCCACTAGGTACCAATTGACTATTGTCAATTCTTGATAATAATCGCACATCCATTATCAATTTTATTAGTTGTAGCTGTGTTGCTTACATCATGTCTGTCTGTCATGTTTTTACCCTTATACAGTTTTAAATTGTAAAAGTAGCAAACCCACAAGAGCATGTTCATTTGCACTTTAATATTCAAAGTCTTACAGTACAGTTGACTGGGATATGTACGATTTAATATATATATATATATATATATATATATATATATATATATATATATATATATATATATATATATATATATATATATATATTAAGAAGTCTCATGATAAATATGCTCACAATTCTTTACTCCAGGATTCTTTGATGAATAGAAAGTTCAAAAGAACAGCATTTATTTAAAATAGAAAGCTTTCAAAGAATCATAAAAAAGACATTTACACAACTGTTTTCAAAATGACAATAAAAAATAAATGTTTCTTGAGCAGCCAATCATCATGAGAATAATCTGTGAAGGATCATGTGACAGTGAAGACCGGTGTAATGATGCTGAAAATTCAGCTTTGATCACAGCAACTCATTACAATTTACGTGATACATATCACATATTCATATCAAATATGAATATCATATATATATATATATATATATATATATATATATATATATATATCGATCAGCTATTTTATATTGCAATAATATTTCACAATATAACTGTTTTCACTGTAGTTTTGATCAAATAAATGCAGCCTTTGGTGAGCATAAGAGACTTCTTTTAAAACAAGAAATGTTGGTGGATTTCTTTCAAATATTAAGCAGAGCTTTTATTTTGGCGGAAATTCACGCAGATGACATTAGTACTTCTATTTGTAGACAACAACATATAAATGATTCTCTTTACGAATTTGGGAAGGTTTTTTGGGGAAGATCGAATTTGCACCCCCCAACCCCAACTCCGTCCAAAACATGCAGCATGTCAAATAAGATATTTGCACTAAACCAAAGCGCATTCTCAAATCCATCCATTCATAAAAAGGTTACCGGGCAACTGACGAGTAGCGCGTTTCAGCGAAGATTTTTTTCTCGCACTGTGGACTTTGAACCCTGACCAACAAGCTAGTCCAGCCGATGGCACCGTGAGCTTGTGCAGCGCTGTCTGAATCAATCCGTGCATATGCTCTGGCAAGGGAAAGACAAATATCTGTCAGCGAGGCGCCACGAGCCAGCGCCCAGGAAGAGGCTACACCCCTGGTGGAGTGGGCATTAATCCCGAGAGGGCAGGGCACGTTTTGGGACTCATACGCCTAGACAATGGCATCCACTATTCAGTTGGCCATCCTCTGCTTGGAGACAACCTTTCCCTTCTGCTGTCCTCCGTAACAGACGAAGAGCTGCTCTGAGGTCCTAAAGCTTTGCGTTCTGTCCACATAAGTCCGAAGTGCTCGGACAGGACAGAGAAAAGCCAGGGCTGGGTCTGCCTCCTCCGAAGGCAGCGCTTGCAGGTTCACCACCTGGTCCCGGAAGGGAGTGGTAAGAACCTTGGGCACGGGTCTCAGGATTACGTGAGATTAGTCCGGCTCAAATTCCAGGAAAATGAAAATGCCTGCAGGTCCCCTACCCTCTTGATAGAGGCCAATGCCGTCATGGAGTACTGTCTTTAGAGACATAATTTTTAACTCCACTGACTGCAAAGGCTCAAAGGGAGGTCTCTGAAGTGCACTGAGCACCAGAGTGGGGCCGTCCCGTGGCATAGGCGAAATAGGCAAATGCTAGGGGCGCCACTCGTCCATAGGGGCGCCAAAATGAGGGAATTTTTTGGTTTTATTACTGCTACTTTTAATATTAATTCGAAATATTACCAAAAAAAAAACCTTAAACAAACCCCAGACTCTTCCCAGACCACCGCATCAATCTCCTCCTGCCCAGCGAGTGCTTTAGTGTCCGACATTGAACGCGCGATCAGTTTAACGTTGGGAATTTGTTGTCGCGTCGCCTCTCGCGCATCTAACAGACAGAAATGCTTTCGCTTTTAATGTGCTTGTTTGCTCGCGCCAGTGAAAGTTGGAAAGTTGCCTAATTATTTATGACGTATGGCCAATTTGTCAAAAAGACCGAAGCCCTCTGATACAGCAATATAAAGGAATAAGGGGATAAAGACAGAGGTAAAGTGATGAAATGAATGAACAGTTTATCTAAATGCATTATCTAAATATGAATGTTTGCTAATTAATTCCAGTTATTTTTATCTTAAACTTTATGTAAGCAACTGTTCTGGGTGATCAGAATCTGTAAAAAAAATCACGTCAATTGTTTATAAACATTTTTTTTTATCATAATGATATTTATATACAGGTTTATATAAAATAGCTAAAAAATAAAATAAAATGCACACTAAATATAAAAATTTCTTAAAAAGTTTAATTCATGGTGAAAACATGAGCATGCATAGTTTAGTGGAGGATATACTGTAAAGATCCAATTCTGGACTGCTGTTCCACTCCTAGCCTGCAGGGGGCGCCCTCCTTAAGCTTCCCTGTCATGCTCCCTCCAGGTCTCCAGATGGCACTTTAACTACTGGCTCAGTGCTCTCCACTCCTGCAGATGGTGCTAGTGTATTTAATTGTACTCGGAACACTCCTTGTTATCCCTGATTCCCTTCACCTGTGTCTTGCCCTTTATAAGTGTGCTTGTACCATGCCATAATGTTCAGTCTTGAGCCTATGTTCCCCAGCCTACAGTCTCCAGATCTCAAGATATGTTTTGAGCCTGACTGTAACCTTTTTGACCCTTGTGTCTATTTTTGTTTCTCTGTTTTTGGAAGCTCTGCTTTCCTAGTTACTTTGTACTTTGTGCTTTGGTTTCTCAAGTAAAGACTATTTTTATTTTTTGGAAGACTCAAGTCTTTTGACTCTTTACTCTTCTGCTCTTGGGTTCCATTGTCTGAGAGATACCTCAGTGGAGAACACGCCACAGTTAGAACATCAGAGACCCGGGTTCAAGTCCAGCCAAGGACGGCATCATTACAGCAAGACTGAACCATGTAAGCGAGCCCAGCAGAAGGACGTTCGCCACCCTCTAATGTGGACCGGATTTTGGCAGCCCTCTCAGATCAAGCAGCAACCATACAGTGGCATGACCAGGCGCTGTCAGAGATTCTCCATATTTTGAGTCTCCAGCCTCAAGCCTCTTCACCTCAAGAACCGCAATCACCCCCTGATCCTCCGAAGATTTGTCCATGTTACGATATCAAGGATGAGCTAGCCTTCCGAGACCCTGCGCCTGACCTCGAGTCCCTTATTGATGTGGCTATCCGGGAAGATCTTCGGCTCAGGGAACGCCAACAGGAGACTAGATTTTTCGAGTCAGCCAGCGCTATTAAGCTGTCGTTATCTCCTAGTGCCCCAGAGGAGCCCATGCAGCTGGGCGGAACCAGAATTTCCCAAGCCGAGCGAAATCGACAAATAAGGGAGAAATGTTGTCTCTACTGTGGAAAGCCTGGTCACTTTCGATTTGCCTGTCCTGAGTTGTCGGGAAAAGCCAACTCTCGCACAGGAGGAGGGGTGCCAGGACGAGAAAAGGAACGATCCCCTGCTTGGCAGCCTCAGGTCTGACAATCCAAGCTACTGTCACTCAGGGTAACCATCATCACCAAGTATGTGCCTTTGTTGACTCTGGAGCTGCTGGGAGTTTTATGGACTATGAGATGGCCAAGAGACTCGCTATCCAGCCAGCAATTCTCCAGAAACCCCTTAACATCACAGCAGTTGATGGCAGTCCTCTGGGTTCAGGAGAAGTCAGTCAATGTACTCCACCTCTCCAGCTACGGGTGAGGCAACATCAGGAATGGATACAGTTCTTCCTGATTCATTCTCCTAAACTTCTTCTAATTCTCGGCTTCCATTGGCTGACGTTACACAACCCACACATTGACTGGTCCAAAGGAGTCGTTAGAACCTGGGGAACTGACTGCCAAATTTTAGGTAATGCCTTCTGCCATTCTTCCAAGCTCTTAGAGACCTTTTCAGAACCCTCACTAGACCTCTCCAGGGGGAGATCTGTATTTATTTCTGAGACCCAGTCCACAGACAGTTCACCTCCACCTCCATCACCGTGAGTGTGGGAGCTCCACAGGGCTGTGTCCTCAGTCCCCTGCTCTACTCTCTCTACACGCATGACTGTTTGTCCACACACAGCTCCACCTCTGTCATCAAGTTTGCGGATGATACTGTTGTCCTGGGCCTCATTTCCAACAACAATGAGACCGCATACTTGGATGAGGTGGAGCAACTGACATCATGGTGCCAAGACAACTGTCTCCTTCTGAATGTGAACAAGACCAAAGAACTGATTGTGGACTTCAGGAAGAGACAGCAGCGGTCATATTCCCCTCTCATGATCAGCGGGACACCAGTAGAGAGAGTGAGAGTGAGCAGCTTCAAATACCTGGGTGTCAACATCTCCGAGGACCTGACCTGGACTGCACATATCCAGTCTCAGGTGAAAAAGGCCAGGCAAAGACTGTACCACCTGCGCCAGCTGAGGAAATTCCGGGTCTCACCAGCTATCCTGAAAACTTTCTATTCAGGGGCGATAGAAAGTTTACTAACTCAGTGCATCACAGCGTGGTATGGTAACAGCACCAGTCACGACTGCAAAGCCCTGCAAAGAGTGGTGCGCTTGTCCGAGCGCATCTCAGGGTCAGCTCTCCCGTCTCTGCAGGACATCTACATCAAACGATGCAGAGGCAGAGCTACAAAAATCATCATGGACATTAATCACCCGGCCAACCCCCACTTCACCCGGCTGCCTTCTGGTAAGCGCTTCCGTAGCCTGATGGCCAAAACTGAGAGACTCAGGAGGAGTTTCTTCCCACAGGCCATCAGACTCCTGAACGCTGTCACTTAACTACATGTGACTTCACCTCACTTCAGTATTAACAAACTCACATACTGATATTGCACTGCACTTTATTCTTGTGTTCATGTCACTACTCATTATAATGCTGTTTGCACATTACACTCCTGCACTTCTGTTATCCACAGATTTATTTTTATAGTCTCCAGTTTACTTTATCTCACTTATTTTATTCCACATCTCTTATTTCTTTTACTTGATTTATTCATAATTCTACATATGTATATATATATAGCACCTTATCCTATTCCTATTTTATCCTATCCCTATTTTATAATTTATTGTGCTTTTTTTGTTAATTGTTATTTGCTGTCCATGGAGCGGACCTGTTTACATTTCACTGCCGGTTGTATTCTGTATAACTGTGTATGTGACAAATAAAACTCTTGAACTTGAACTTGAACTTGAAGAAGTCATGGCCGTTCCTGAAATGGAGCCAACTGCTACCAAGTCTCTTGCTCATTGTCCTGAGTTATCCCGAGTCCCCCAGGAGTATGCGGACCTCAAGGAAGTCTTCAGTAAGACGCAAGCTGCCACACTACCACCTCATAGAGCTTATGACTGCACTATTGAATTAGTTCCTCGTACTTGCCCACCCCGTGGAAGGCTCTATTCCCTCTCTGCCCTGAGAGATTAGCCATGGACAAATATCTCAAAGAAGCCTTGGACAGTGGATTCATCCGTCCATCCACCTCACCTGCAGGGGCCGGCTTTTTCTTTCTTGAAAAGAAGGACGGGGGTCTCCAACCTTGCATAGACTATCGGGGTTTAAACCGTATAACCATCAAGAACCGGTACCCTCTCCCTCTTATGTCCACAGCTTTTGAAATCCTGCAAGGGGCTACCATCTTTACCAAACTTGACCTTCGTAATGCATAGCATCTAGTTAGAATCCGTGAGGGGGATGAGTGGAAGACGGCGTTCAACACCCCGACAGGCCACTACGAATACCAGGTAATGCCGTTTGGCCTTGTCAATGCACCACTGTCTTCCAAGCCTTTATTAACGATGTTCTCTGAGAAATGCTGAATATATTTGTGTTTGTCTATCTGGATGATATTTTAATTTTCTTACGAAACTACGAAGAGCATGTTCAGCAGGTCAAACAGGTCCTGGCCCAGCTACTGAAACATAAGCTTTATGTAAAGTTGGAGAAGAGTGAATTTCATGTTCCAGAAGTTTCCTTCCTCGGCTTCACCGTATCAAAGGGCAGCCATCAAATGGATCCAGGCAAGATAGAAGCAGTTTTGGATTGGCCTCGACCAACTTCAGTGAAGCAGGTACAGCGCTTTTTGGGCTTTTCCAATTTTTATAGAAGATTCATTAGAAAGTTCAGTTCTGTTGCAGAGCCTCTTTCTGCATTGACCAGGAGTTCAATTAGGCCATTTGTGTGGACCAGCAGAGCAGATCACGCCTTCAACAAACTAAAACAGCTCTTTACATTTGCCCCAATCTTAACCCTCCCTGATCCAGAACTCCCTTTTGTGTTGGAGGTGGATGCCTCTGATGTGGGAGTAGGCGCTGTCTTATCACAGAGAAGTAAGTGCGATAACAAGCTTCACCCGTGTGCCTTCTTCTCTCGTCAGCTTACCTCAACACAGAGAAATTATGATATTGGGAACCGGGAGCTGCTGGCTGTTAAGATGGCTTTAGAGGAGTGGAGGCACTGGCTGGAGGGGGCCAAACAGCCATTTCTCATCTGGACGGACCACAAAAATCTCACTTACATCCAGCAGGCAAAGAGATTGAATGCCCGAAAAGCTCGATGGTCCCTTTTTTTCAATCGGTTTAATTTTACTCTCTCCTATCGTTCAGGTTCTAAGAATCTCAAGCCAGACGCACTCTCAAGGCAGTTCGAACCACCAGAAGTGGAGTGTTGTCCAGAACCCATTCTCCCCACTTCCAGAGTGGTAGCTCCCATTCAATGGGATATTGAAACAGCAGTTAAGAGGGCCCAACGGCAGCAGCCAGGTCCAGGTAATGGCCCTCCAGGGTGTCTCTTTGTTCCTAACCTTCTACGTTCTAAGGTTCTACAGTGGGCTCACTCTTCTCTCCCTTCTGGACACCCTGGGATCACTAAGACATGCAAGCACATCCAGAGAAGATTCTGGTGGCCTAGATTGCAGAGAGATGTCCGGGCTTTTGTCGCCACTTGTGCTGTCTGTGCTCAGAACAAGGAGCCTAGGACCCACCCTCATGGCCTGCTGCACCCGCTGCCCATACCAAGATGCCCTTGGTCCCACAATTCCTTGGACTTCATTACAGGCTTACCACAGTCTCAAGGAAACACGGTAATCCTTGTAGTGGTAGACAGATTCTCTAAGACTTGTCACCTCCTACCTTTGTCCAAGCTTCCCACAGCTAGCCAAACGGCGGAACTATTGATGAAGCATGTGTTCAGGATTCACGGTTTCCCCCAGGATATGGTTTCTGATCGAACCCGCAGTTTACTTCGCGGTTCTGGAAGGCGTTTGGCTGACTCATCGGATCTTCCATCAGCCTCTCCTCCGGCTTCCACCCCCAGTCAAATGGCCAAACTGAGAGGGTAAATCAAGAAATTGAAAAGACTCTGAGGTGCCTGGTTGCAGACAACCAATCCACATGGAGCTCTCATTTAATGTGGGCTGAATTTGCACATAATACCCTTTACCATTCATCACTAGGTATGTCCCCTTTTGAGTGTCAGTATGGTTTCCCTCCCCCTCTATTTCCTGGACAGGAGCCAGAGGATGATGTTCCAGCAGCCACACAGCTGTTCCGCCGGTGCCGGCGTTCCTGGCAAAGAACACGCATTGCCTTATTGAGGGCTGCCCAACAACAACGGAGGCAGGCAAACCGACACAGAAGGGTAGGACCCACACTTCGAGCGGGACAAAGGGTTTGGCTCTCAACCAGAGACCTTCCATTGCGGGTGGAGTCCCGCAAGCTAGCCCCACGATACATTGGCCCTTTCAAGATCCTAAAGAAGATTAACCCAGTTTCCTATCGACTCCTTCTTCTGTGCAATTTGCTCAGTTTCTCAGTTTGCTGTGAAAACAGCAGCTCTCTCAGCAGCAGTGAGATCGCGGTCGCCCTGTCTTGTGCCGTCTGGCCAAGTGCAGTGCGTGGCGATCGCTTCCACTATATACCCGCTATGTTCATTGGCCCGTTTTCTATATCTCGAAGCTGATAGGGGCTCCCAGAAGTGATCTCAATTCGTCGGTCTAAGTCCGACGTTCGTCGGACCGAATGAAAGGGAAAGTACATTAACCAAAGAGGGACATACCCGTAAATACAAGCTTCGCTTTTTGCGTTTTAACATTCAATGGCACTCATAAACGAGGTCGAACTGGAAGCCATGTTAATCTTGGACTAAATCAGCCACCGTAGGAGTTAAAACGAAATCAGAATTGAGAGGAACAGAAACTAATATTCACTGGATTGTCATATACCTTTACACCGCTAGATGGAGGAAAACATCACATAGTGTAGCTTTAAGCTTTCAAATGTTTATGATAATTACTAAACTGGGGGGGGGCAATAAAAAAGCCTGTTTTATGCTATTAATAAAGTGCTTTGTACTGTTAGACACACAAAGCATCTTTTCTTTGTAAAATGAAAACGTAAACAATGTATTATTGTGTAGTATTGGGTCTAATACATCACATACATGATTAAAAACATAATGCAGATGTATTATTTTCACAGTATAACAATTTTATATTTATTAACAGATATAACTGATTCTTAACAAATGATAAAAGATAATGGTAAAAAAAAAAAAAGTGGTACCCTGTGGGGTAACACTTTACTTGAAGGGGTGTGCATAAGACTGACATGACACCTTCATAATCATGACATGACACTTGTCATGAATACGAAGGAGTTTTTATGCATGTTTATGACAACTGTCATTAAGTGTCATTCGCTTAATTATGTCATTTTTAATCCAATGATGACATTTCGGAGTTGTCTTTGTTATGACAACTTGACATAAACCAATACATCATAACCTGTGAGTGTCTTTGTCATGACAACTTGACATTAGCAAGACAACATAACCTGTCATAAACAGACATGAAATGACATAGCAGATTAATTATCAAATTTAAGAAACTACTTAGCTTTTTGGGTTTACATTACATTAGTTGCTAGGCAACGTGGGGGAGAGGATGCTGGCGTTGTCTGTTCGCCGCTTCTCCACCCACAAATCATGTTAACTTTACTATTAAATTTAGATTTTATTTTCTTTTCTTATGTTTGTGACTAGTCTAACAGAGCTACTATTGGGACTGTTGCTGATTGCTGGCAGCCACTGAGAGGACGTTGTTTGCCGTTTTTTCACCGCTTCTTTTCTGTTTTTGTCTGAATTTGTGGTTGGTTTTGGTTTGAAGGACATTTGATGTTGCTCGCTGCGGCTGCTCTCTCTTCTGGGTGTCGGCTGCTCACTGGTGGTCTCCCTCGGGCTTGAACTGCATGGTGGCTGAAGTTTGCACCAGGCTAGCGTCATCAGCGTCCGGCATGATGTTGAGATGTAATTTTTACTTGTTATTCATGTATTGTTATTTTTTCCCTTTGTTGCACTTTGAGATTCTTCGGAATGAAAAGTGCGTTATAAATAAAATCTATTACTATTATTATTATTATTATTATTAAACTGTCATGTGGTTGGTTTTGACGTTGGCTGTCATTAGGCTATTATAATGTCATGATTTTTTTATAAATTAAATTTTTATCATTTACATGTCATTAAGTGTCAATACTCTGTCAAAATATTTTATAACATTGTCATGAATATATTTCTTGACCTAAACTACAGTGGTACAAGTTGAATTTGTCATTAACATGTCATTAAGTGTTAATACTGTGTCAAATTATTTCATAACATTGTCATGAATATATTTCTTGACCTAAACTACAGTGGTACAAGTTGAATTTGTCATTAACATGTCATTAAGTGTCAATACTCAGTCAAATTATTTCATAACATTGTCATGAATATATTTCTTGACCTAAACTACAGTGGTACAAGTTGAATTTGTCATTAACATGTCATTAAGTGTCAATACTCTGTCAAATTATTTCATAACATTGTCATGAATTTTTAGCTTGACCTGAAATATGGCATCATAGAGGAAATCGTACAGAGTCATTAAAAACTATTAATATAACTCAAAATGATAGAGTGGCATAGACATATACACCTATATGATGATGTCTATGGTGGCACCACTGGTTATGTGTACGCTGTAACAGTTGTTGACAGAGCCTCAGTCAGGTTAGTAAGTAAAAACAATTCACAACAACGTTATTTTGGGTTTAATATACTTTATTTAAACTTTCGCTCACTCTTTAACGAATAGTTTGAGTTTATTCTTACCATTCCGTTTGTTATGGTGGAGTCTCGTGTGCTGGTGCACCGTCAAAAGGGGTTCGGGCGGAAACGTTGGCCCTATATATAATGTTCCGGCCTAGGCTCTAGCCGCATCCATTCCTTGTTCAGCCCGGGGTGGGGCTCTAAAGACTATTTCTCTTATTTTTATACATCGGAAGATAATTTATAAAGTGAAGTCATTTGACAAAGTGTTATTTTCTGTGTTTGTTTATGTGTGTATATGATGTTGATATATATATATTTATTTATTTTGTGTAATGGCCATTATTTGTGTACGTGTTTTCCCCTTTTTGCGTTAATTGGTGCTGGTCACCTGTGTATAAATTCATGCCTTGTGTTTTTAAGAGTCAGTTCTGTGAGAGGACAGGTCTTAAAAATTAAATGATTGATTTTACTTCTCGAACTCCTTTTCATATTTTTAAGACATTTGAAATTGTCTATTATCTAACCTTCTGTTGAAGCTGGTGGAGGAAACTTAAAATAAAATAAAATAAAACATTGTGAACTGAAAAATATTAATGATGCTGTTATTAAAAAATAATTTGACAGCGTATTAACACCTAATTACATTTTAATGACAAATTAAACTTTTGCCACTGACATTTTTTTATGATATTATAATGGCCTCAGTCAACATCAAAACCAACCACATGACAGTTTAAGGTTAACCCTATAAGCTAAGTAAGTTTCTTAAATTTGATAATCTGTTATGTCATGTTTATGACAGGTTATGTTGTCTTGGTAATGTCAAGTTGTCATGACAAAGACACTGACAGGTTATGATGTATTGGTTTATGTCAAGTTGTCATAACAAAGACAACTCCGAAATGTCATCATTGCATTAAAAATGACATAATTAAGCGAATGACACTTAATGACAGTTGTCATAAACATGCATAAAAACTCCTTCATATTCATGACACGTGTCATGTCATGATTATGAAGGTGTCATGTCAGTCTTATGCACACCCCTTCAAGTAAAGTGTTACCAATTGTGGAAAGTGTCTAATGTGTCTTAAAGGGTTAGTTTGACAAAAATGAAATGTATGTCATTAAAGGGGGGGGTGAAATGCTGTTTCATGCATACTGAGCTTTTTACACTGTTAAAGACTTGGATTCCCATCCTAAACATAGACAAAGTTTCAAAAACTAATGTTGGACGTTTGATGGAGTATTTCTTTGTCAAAAATACTCCTTCCGGTTTCTCACAAGTTTCGGAGAGTTTTTTTCGAGTGTGGGTCGGCTTGACGTTAATAGAGCGGAAGGTCCTCGTATGGGCCGTACGAGCTCTTCTCCCGGCAGGGTGCGCACGTACATGACTATAGCGAGAGAGGAAATGCGCGCCCATAAACTCTCTCAGCTGCAGATCCAGTCGTCCGTGAACACTTATGACGCGCCACGCTCCACTTTATTCCTATGGGTGACATCAAGCGACTTCAACGCTTCAGCACAGCATTCCGGGAAGGCAGCGCTGCATTTGAACCGATTTGAACGCAGAAATGACGGGAAGCTTCACAACATTGCTTTAGCCGCGTCGCAAAGTGGATTTCCACGGTCACTGCTGTCACAGGACTTCACCAAATCATACCAAAGAAGTGTGTTTTTGACGGAGCGGTCCCAGCTATAAAGGTTCGGTCCTGCTTTGGAAGCAGCCGGTGAGTAAAACTGCTTCAAATGTCTGTGCTGTTGGCTATCGTCGCGTGAGTAAACATCAGTAAACGACACGATCGCGTGCTTCGTCATTCAAATGCGTTAACGGTTACTCCATTGTTGTTCTATGTATAACGTTACACCAGTCTGACGTGCAAAACCTTTTTGCTTGCTACTGCTAAGGTTTAGTCGCCTTAATAGTCCATAAACCGAATCATGTCCTCATAAACTGCGAGTAAAGACACACATGTTGACAGGCCACTAAATAAAGTACATACCACAGAGACGGACGTCCTGCTGTTGCTGTTTCTCCTGTTCAATTTATTTCAGCCTCCGAATGTGATTCTGGATCATATATCTATTAGCTGAGATCGATACCCATTGGTTTCTCCACGCTTGAGGACGTCACTGCTTTGTGGGCATTCGTCATTCTTTAGCTCCGCCCACACGATACGCCTCCAGGCACTGTTTTTTTTCCGGAAAGACTCGGTACAGCCTATATTTCTTTTATAAATATAATAAAACTAAAGTATTTTCGGAGATATGAAGGATGCAATACTACTCTATAGGTACTCAAGATTGACACGAGGTTGACTGAAACTGAGTGTTTCACCCCCCCTTTAATTATTCACCCTAATGCCGTTCCTCACCCGTAAGACCTCTGTTCATCTTCGGAACACAGTTTAAGATATTTTATATTTAGTCCGAGAGCGTATATCTAAGTGTATGCAAACTTTACTGTCCATGTCCAGAAAGGGAATAAAAACATCATCGTAGTAGTCCATATGTGACATCAGTTAGTTCATTACAATCGAAAATACATTTTGGTCCAAAAATAACAAAAACTACGACTTTATTCAGCATTGTTTTCTCTTCCGTGTTTTTTTTCCCCCAAACCTCAAATAAAAATTAAAACGGTAATGAATCAGTGAATCGATTGACACGATCCGAATCATGAACCAATCAGCTGATTCATGGCCATTTGAATCTTTATTTGAGGTTTGAAAACAAATGCGGAAGAGAAGACAATGCTGAATAAAGTCGTAGTTTTTGTTATTATTGGTCCAAAATGTATTTTCGATGATTAGAGATTCTAATGAACTAACTGATGTCACATATGGACTACTTTGATGATGTTTTTATTCCCTTTCTGGACATGGACAGTATAGTGTGCATACACTTGGATACGCTCTCGGACTAAATATAAAATATCTTAAACTGTGTTCTGAAGATGAATGGAGGTCTTACAGGTGTGGAACGACATTAGAGTGAGTCATTAACACTCCTTGCCATTTTTTGGGATTTCCGCCTGGATTTGGCCTACTCAAATTGAAAAGCTTCCCATACACACATACAGTGGTCTAGGTTCAGAAATTTGGTGTAATTTTACAGGAAACCCTTTGAAGTTACATAATACACTGCTAAAAGTGATAAACATGTAAGTATATGTTGTCTAAGGTGTAATAACCCCCCCCCCCCCCCCCCCCCAAAAGGTAGGTGCTTTTTTTTCCATAAATTATTTTTTGAAAGTGTGTAACTCAGGCCTGTGTGTTCTAGGTCCCTGCAGACAGTTTGGGCTATTTCCACTAAATTACAGAAAATAGTGGGGGAAAAAAGTTTGTTTGTGTCATGTTGTATGCAAGATTTATTCAAAGGGATCTAAAAGGATGACCCCCCTTTTTGCCCCTCCTCTGACCCTGCTACCCCCTGCTACCACCATATACAGTGATATAAATGCAATATTCCAGTGTCATTGAATTAATTTTACATGCTGGAAGCAGCCCAAAGTGTCTGCAGGGTCCTAGAGCACACAGGGACTGAGTTATACACTTTCAAAAATGAATTTATATATAAAAATCAAAAAGTGCCTAATTTTGGGGGGGATTATAACAGCTTAGAAAACATATACTACATTTTTATCATTTTTAGCAGTGTTTTATGTAACTTTAAAGGGTTTCCTGTAAAATGACACCATCATTTTGAACCTAGACCACTGTATGTGTGTATGGGAGGCTTTTCAATTTGGGTAGGCCAAATCCAGGCGGAAATGGCACCAGAGTAATTTAGTGTAAATACATTAATTTGTGTAAAACGAATGTCAAAGTGATGCATATCTCCAGAAAGTAGAGACGCTAAACTTTCAAATGATACCACATATGACATCATAGCTCCTCCACAGACATTTAAAATGGAAAGTATATACATGACGATGTCATTCCCATCCCTGTACAGGGTCCACAGAGTTTAAGAGGTGATATCAATTTCATTTTTGGGTGAACTAACCCTTTAAAATGAATATTCAGATGTTAATTATTCATAATATATATATATATATATATATATATATATATATATATATATATATATATATATATATATATATATATATATATATATATATATATGTCTACATATATACATATGTCTACAGTTATAGTGTATAGGTTTCCTTTGCTTAGAAAAAATTTGACGCATGTAATTGTGGTAAATAGGCATAATATGAGCTGCTAATATAATGTTTACCATCACTATACAGTATTAAATTTTGCAAAACCTCAAACTGTGCTGGAGAAAACATTGCCTTCATGTCGGAGTCCAATTCCACATATCATTATACTGCAATCAAATTTTAAATAAGAATTTATTTCACTACATAAGGAGTACATTTTCTAACAAGTTCCAATGAAATTGCACAATAAATGTCACTGTGGAGTTCTTGACAACATTTGATAAAATTATAGGATCAAGTTACAGATTAAGATTTTCTCATCAAGGATCTCAAGAAAAATACATTAATTCTAAGAAGGTTGGCCACCACTGTGAAATTAAATGTATACACTGTAACATTACATAAATGAGTACAGTGTAATATAAAACTAACGCTGATTATAAACATGTGTCTACTGTCTAATTTAAATGTCTCTTTAGTAACTACAAGAGCTTTCAATAGCAAACTGTTCGTGAAGGCCTTCCCTCAACGTCTCCTGGAACAAAACGACTCGGTTGTCAAGAAGCCCAAGAAAACTAAACTGATATTCCAGAAGCTCTGCAACCGCTCTCTCCATTTTCTGTTGCTGAATTTTTGCTTCCGCCTCTTGAAACATTATTTCAGTGAAGCATTCTCCTCCATTTGCTGCCACCATTTCATCTATTTTCTCTATTAATCTCTTCACTTGAGCTCGATTCTTTTTGTCAGTGTTATCAAACACGACATATCTGCTCCCACACCTCTGGATCACTTTACGGAGTTCTGCGTGGGCTGTTGCTACATAGTCTTCTATTTTTTGACCATTGAGTGCATCTCCATGAGTGAAGACCACTATCATGTATCTTGAAGCTTCTTCTCCAAAGAGCTTTTGCAGGGCTTGTACCGACTGTTGCTCTTCAGCAGTGAAGCGGCCGATTTGTATCACCAGCAGGAACACATGAGGACCTGGTGCCGAAATCTGAATACATCTCACTATTTCTCTTTTGATGAGGTCTTTCTCTTTGCTGGTATCCAAGATCCCCGGTGTGTCAATCACGTAAATGTCTCTATTGTCATAGTCTGTGTGTGCTTTTTGGCTGAAGTGAGTGACAGAATTTGCTGAAGGGCTTGAGTAAAAAACTTTTCTACCAAGGATGGTGTTCCCCACAGCACTTTTTCCCACTCCGGTTTTTCCAATCATTACTATGCGAAGGGGTCGACCTATCAACACAGAAAAATGAAGGACAAAAAAGTAAGAATAAAACACACAGCCAATTTGGTGGACAGAGGAGGACGGACTTTGACACTAAATAAAATATATATAAAATTATAATATCAAGGTGATATTATAAAATAATACATGTAATCTTCATCAAACATTCAGAGTAATACACTTGAAAATTTAATTCAAAATTTTAAATGTAGGAGAGAAGACACTTATCTGACCTTTAGTTTAGTATTTTTGTTTAATGCATATTTTATGATTTCACAAATATTTTGCAGACAATAATTTGCAAACCTGCTCCCACTTTCCATTTACTCACACAAAATGGAAACAATTTTAAGCTTTTTTAAATAAAAATTGGTAACACTTTACAATAAGTTTCATTAGTTGACGTTAATTAACTACATTAGTTAACATGAGCTATGATGAACTGCAATTATCAAGAAAGCGTTTATTTATTTATTTTATTGTTAATGTTAATTTTAACATTTACTAATGCATTAAAATCTTGTTAACATCAGTTAATTCAATGTGAACTAACATGAACAAACCATGAATAGCTGGGGGTTTTTTTAACTAACGTTAACAAAGATTAACAAATGCTGAACAGAGGGGTTGTTCATGGTTAGTTCACGTTCAATAATGCATTGACTAATGTTAACTAACACAACCTTTATTGTAAAGTATTACCTTAAAATCTTACTAAACCAAAGTCCGTACAGTTTTAGCACATAACTTACCTTGTTTAGTATGATATGTGAGGCGACAACACAGATACTTCATACAGTACATTTCCTTCCGCAACAGTTCCTCTCAACATCAACTGAAACGATTTTTTTGCAAGAATGTATTACCAGATTTTCTTGTAACGCCACTTCACAAGTTTTTTTTTTTTTTTTTTTTTTTTTTTTTTTTGCAAATGTGCAAAGCTTTCATTTGATTACTATTTTCCTGCTTCACCACATGACAGAAATAGCACAGGCGTTTCTCACAACCTGGTGAACAGAGGATAAATTCAACATGCCAAAAGTAGTAGGCTAGTTAGTTTGAGGTTTTGAATTTCTCTCTTTTTTTTCTTTTTCTTTTTCATTTTTATCCACACTTTTGCAACAACAACAACAACAACAACAAAAAAACATTCTGCTGATAGTTTTTGTAGTTTTCTTTGCATCTAAAATTACAAATTGCCTTTAACTGTGATAAAACTGGTGTAATCCTTTATAGGAGAAAGGAAAGAACAAGATTCATTCGATGACTCCATTGTCACTGTTGGTCCTACTAGGTGTGTTTGATAGGAAATGCTGGATAGCTGTACTTCCAGATAGGACACTGCATGTTTAAAAAGCTCTGGGAAGAATTATGTTCTAAATATTTATTATGTTCATAATATTTTATATAAAGGAGAGCATAAAAGTCCAGCCATTTCCAGGAGACTGCTGCATGATCGTCATTGTGCTGTGAATGAACAGCGATGTCAAGAGCCAGGAAAAGTATTTTTCAGCATTACTACTTCATGCCTGGAAGTGACATGTGTAAGAGGGTTGTAGGAAGAGTAGCTAATCAGATTGTCCAACACGATCACATGGTAACGCGTATAAATAGTACGTGTGTGCAATCTCGAGGAATGTATACGCCAAAATGAGTCGTATGCATTGTCAACACTCCAGACCGTTTCCTTAAACCAAGGCCAGACCCAATAGCTGACAGTATGGAGGAGAAGAAACTATCATACACAGTTACATGTAAATGTACCAAAAATGTAAGTGCAAGACAAAACACTTTCACTGGAAGAGATAGAGATGTTTACCCAATTAAAGAAGAGATTTGGAAAGATATTAGGCTACTTGATAACATACTTCTTGTAGGAAGAGAAGAACTCAATAGATGGAACTGATGAGAAAATCAACAAAATTGTGTAACAAAAGTGTAATTATAGCATTTATGTTTTCAGGAGTAATGTGAAAAGCACCAAGCTGGTTCAACAGCTTATAGGACAAAAGAAAAACATGCAGGAAAAAACAGGAATCTGAGAAGTTGGAAATCAGCTTAGTCCACTTAGTATGTCCTGTAACTTAAATGGAATCCGATTTTGCTAAATACAGCCAAGACAAGTTATAATCAGTGTAATGTCTATGAGTAACCAAAAGAGGGTGCCATAAACATTGCAAAACAATGCAGGGTGCCACTATCATCATGACAGTCTGGAATGAATCCCACTTTCTTTGCAAAAGTTTCAGGTAACATACTGTAAGAAAAGTAGACAGAAACTGAGTTTTAATTTCCAAAAAATTGCCAGAGGCTATTTCCAGTAACTCCACCCACCGCAGAACTTGATTTCACGAAGTGCAACATGTTCTTGGATCAACATATTTGTTGATCCTAGAACAACATTTCAATCAACCAATCAGATTTATGGGAGAAGAATACAGTTTGTAGCTTAGGCTTACAATCAGGGTTTGGTGCTTCTACATCAGTGTTATTCACTTATCATTTCCCTTATTTTTAGGTAGAACTTATGGGCAGGCTTGGGGATATGATTACATTTTCAGACAAGAATATTGTTCCAGGATCAACAAAATATGCTGACACATCAGGACATGCCCACCTACCATTGCTCAGATACTTTAACTTTAGTACAAATACCATACATGGTTTAAAGTTTACTTTGGAAAATCCGACTCATTTTGGAGACTAAATGGAAACCACATAATTTACTCACCCCCCAAGCCATCCTAGTATATTACTTTCTTCTTTCAGATGAACACAATCAGAGCTATATTAATAAATATCCTGATGCTTCCAAGCTTTATAATGTTATGGGGTCCATTGAGTTTGATGCTCAAAAAAGTGCATCCATCCATCAAACATACTCCACACAGTTTTGTAAAAAAAAAAAAAAAAAAAACATATTTAAAACTTTATAAGGTAAAATATCTTGCTTTTGCCAGACCGCCTTCGGTATTTAACTTACGCAGAAAGTAATGCCTCACACAGTTCAAAGCGCTCATGCTACATCCAACGTCATCGTCACTCCGTTACACTTTTTTGTTAGTTTAATACGGAAGGGGGTCTGGCAGAAGCTAGCTTTTACTTTATAAAGTTTTAAATATGGATACTTTTCTAACAAAACCTCCATCAATTCGCTTTAGTAGACATTTATTAGCCCCCTGGAGCCGTGTGGATTACTTTTAGGATGGATGCACTTTTTGAGCTTCAAAATTAACGGATGGGGACGATGACATTGCCATTATAAAGCTTGGAAGCATCAGGATTTGTATTTACATAACTCTGGTTGTGCTCATCAGAAGGAAGAATGTCATAAACACATGGAAGCTGGTAATGTGGTAATTTTCATTTTAAAGTGAACTAATCCTTTATAAAATGTAATTTTATATTATTACATTAAGACAAATATTTTCACAAAACATAAAAAAACTGCAGTAGAGATACAAAAAGACAAAAGCACAGGTGTTATCTAGCATACTAGTGACTCGACGTGTTATACCAGATGATGGACAAGCCCTTTATTCTCATGCATTTAAGTCAAGTACACTTTTACTTTCATTTATTCATGACTGTCCTTTCTGAGTGCAAGAGAGACGTTTAATGATTCTTAATCTGCTCATCATTTGTTTCTGTTAACGTGGAATAACTCAACATGTTACAACGTAAGTAAACCGCTTGTTTTTTTTTTTAAATATACATTTTAGTCAATTTTTCTTTTGTTAAATTGTAGTGACTTGATTTACAGTAAGTGATACTCAAACTCAACTCCATTTTTGTTGCCTTGTAAAATAAAATGACAAAATTACAGAATCCTTATTTAATATTTGTAAATGAGCAATGCATGCATGTTATGTCATTAGGGATTTCGATTTAGGAATTAAGTTTATCCTAATCCAAAACACAGTTTTCTTTTGATTAGATATTAAAACAATTAATTATTCTTCGATTTATCATAGTGGAGAATGCAAAAGTGGCGCAATCTGGTGGAGGTGACAAGATCACTATGGTGCTGCTAGGAAAGAGCACCAAAGACAAGTCTACGATAGGGAATATCATTCTAAAGAAAGAATGTTTCATCGCTGGAAAAGAGACATGCACAAAAGCTGAAGAAAAACAAGATGATCAGATGGTGTGTATCATCAACACTCCAGACCTTTTCCACAGAACAAATCAAGATCAAGAATCTGAACGTATAGAGGAGCTAAAACCCCAATATCCAGGTCCACGCGCGTTCCTTCTAGTGCTGCATGACAAACAGCTCTCAAAGGAAGATATTGATATATTCAGCCAGCTGAAAAAGAGATTTGGAGAGAAAATGGTGGATAATACAATTGTTGTGCTAGTTAACAGTCAAGAGCAATATAACCAAGCCGATGAGTATCTCAAAAAACTACTAGTTGAGTGTGGACAGAGAATTTGCATATACAACAAGAAAGAAGACAAGAAAGGTGATGAGCTGACCAAACAGGTTATTGAAAAATGGAAGGCAATGCACGAGAAGCACACTAGCGAATCAAGCAATTCCACACCTGCGGATGAGGCGTAAGACACTCATATGAAAGTAGTGATTAAAAATAAAAATCTCTGTACATCCATTTATGCTTATAATTTGACCTGTACCATCATTGTAATCCTGCAGGTTATATGAAGACATGGATAAATATGTACCAAGGAAGGAAATACCTGAAGTAACAATGGTGCCTAAAATCAGAAAAGGTATATATTACAGTTTTCTTAGTCAAATTACTTTTCTCTGTCATCTAAAAGAAAAGAAAATCCACATGCTTTTGCATAATGCGTCAATCTGAAGTAGTTGAATGAGCTCAACACACTTTGTTATGCAAGACAAAATGGCTCCCATTTTCTTTCACAATGGGGTTTCAAATGTTATACGAATTAAATAAAGTTATACTTTATTAAATTTGTATGCAGTAATGCAGCCTTTCCTATTTTAACCAAGCATATTTACCACAAGGAGCATAATGGTTATGAATCTGGGCTGTTCATGAAGGTTCACGAGTTCATTAAAAGTACAAGATCATGATAAAAAGTGTCAGCTAAATCAGTAGTGGAGTATTTTTACTTTCTACTCAAGTACATTTTTCAAGTATATATTTTATCAGTGTTTTTCTTTAGAAAACTTTTACTTTACATTCCAAAGCATAATATACAATGTCATACTTTTTTACTGCACTACATTTCATAAATAAAAGTTGTTGTTTTTTTACCTTTAACTCTAAATAACATTTAACATATAGTAATTTCTTTCTTACTCAAGTAAAATTTTGAGTTAAAAAGTTAATTATTTTTATTTAAGTAAAAGTATACAGCACTACATTTTTAAAGGGGCGGTTTTATTTATTTATTTCATTTTTTTCATGCGATTTCACTTTTTTAAACTATAGTTAGTGTGTAATGTTGCTGCTTGAACATAAACAGTATCTGCAAAGTTACAGCGCTGAAAGTTCAATTCAAACGGAGATATTGTCTTTTATAGTTATGGCAGTTTATTGCCTACAAAAACGGCCGGTTTGGACTACAACTAACTTCTTCCCGGGTTGGTGACATCATAAACCCTTGCTAGTCTCCACTGATGTGACTTCTGCCCGTAATGGTAAGGGGCGTGGCATTTCTGGCCAACCTGTGCTTGGCACTTCAGCCAATAAAAATACAGGAAACTACATTTGGCCATCTAACCAATCTAAGACCATTGCGTTTTTCGGAGGGATTGGCTTCATAGAAGCAGGAAGCAAACGAGCCGTTCAAAGGACAGTGGAGACAGCAGTGTGGAATAAAGGTCAAATATAAGAACAACACAGCGTTAAAAAAAGAAGTATTAAAACATGTTATACTGCGCCCATAAACACAACCAAGCATAGAAAAAACCCACGGAACCACCGCTTTAATGTAATTAAGTATTAAATGATATTCAATATGAAATGCAGTGCAGTAAAAAGTACAATATTATGTTTTAGAATGTTGTGAAGTTCAAGTTTTCCAAAGAAGAACACTTTCTGTTTGGTAAAGCCAGTTTCCTCTAACACTGTTTACCATCATAATCTTCTCCATTTCGCTTTGAAATGCTGCATTCTGTAAAGAATTAAAATGGGTCGACATGTTTGTTGTCTGTGCTGACTCACGCATATGATCAGCGCTGCGCTGTCATGTCTGTAGTCTAAATTTAGACCAGAGCCTTTGGTGTGTGTGCGCTGCTGCGGTGCTTGAAACTAATGTGAAAACAGACTTCACTCACCTCAAATGAAAGCATATTTAAACTGAATCGTTTCCTATTGCATATATGTGCTATGTGGCTTCCACCTTGTAGAAATAAGTAAATGTGTGTTAACAACTGAAAGATTTTAGCGGCAGCTTCAGCAGTGTAGGGGGTGGGCTTTAGATTCTAGAGAGCATTTTGATTGGACAGAAGATTTGACGAGAAGGTGAAGTCTGCGATGATGTCATTAAAATCTGAGATTCGTTTCAACGGAAGTGAGAGACTGTAATTTTTGAATTTGCAAATGTTGTCATTGTTTTGGAACATACCAGCTTATTCATAAATTTAAGACTAACACAGTCATACTAAGAGCTAAAAAACTTCAATTTTGATTTCAGTGGGCCTCAGAAATTAAGAGAGCTGTATACTTGAAATATAAAATTACTTGGAAAGTAAAAATATTCCACTACTGTCTGCCTCTGCTAGGCAAGTACACAGTAGGCAAGTACGTAATACATACAATCTGCTTATTACTTTTTTTTCTGGTTATAAATTTATTTTTGAAAGTGTGTAACTCAGGCCCGGTGACCTCTAGCACCCTGCAGACACTGCAGGGCTGTTTTCAGCATATTGAATTAATTTAAAGGGGGAATGAATTGAGAAATCAACTTTTCCTTGAGCTTTTGATATATAAAAGGTCATGATAATATAAGATTATCCTGTAAGTTTCAGAGGTGAAAACATCCTTGTTAGTCAAAGAAAAGCTTTTATAGACACCAGGCCCAGCAAACGATCGTGAGCTTCATTTTACGTCATAACATTACGAAACACGCCTCTACAGAATGTGTAATTCAGTAACCCCACCACCGACTCATGGAGCTGATCGGTCGATCACAAGCCAGCAGCAATGAACATGTGGAAGAAGATAGCAAGATATTGTGGAAGAACACAGTCGCTGCATAAGCTTCCTTCGGATCATAATATTAGGATTGTGTGATACTTCCTTTATTTTTAATTAAGTTCCATCTCATGTGGGGAAGAACGTTTGTGTGTTCGCTTCATTTCACTGCGGAATCATTTGTAAACAAGTCTCAGATGCTGGATTTGCAGACACAATGCTGTGCCTTCTATATTCGATCCGACAGGAATGGTGCAACAAACATATGTGAGTAAAACGTATTTTTTATATGTAATAGTACTAGTCCCAGGGCTGTACCAGACCAAAACGTACACCCGACAGCAGAAATTCTTTCTTGATCTGGGCGCGCACGTCTGTGAGTGCACGGTTCGCGCTTATATTGACCGATCCTGCTGCTGTGGGCCATGTAATACAGTCGCGGGTGGATGAGAAATAAATCATCGTGTTTGTTTGATAGAGACAAGTTGAAGTTGCCGCTTTCGAAATAAACTCAACTGACTTTATGTGAACTCAACTGACAGGGGCCAGATATGACAGCGGAGCTAAAGCTCATTAAATATGCAAATCTTATCCAATCCTAGCCGTGGGTGTTTACTTCCAAGTCTCCAGTGCAGCACACCCATCAAAGCTAGCGTCCAGAAAACAGCCTCAAAACCAGTGTAGAAAATAGCCTATTACTTATTAGTTATGATGTTTTTGAATGTAAAAACAACAGTTTTTACATTCAAAGTTCATGACACCTTTAATACCACTGTATGTGGTGGTGGGTGGGTGGGTGTGTGGGTGTGTGTGTGTGTGTGTGTGTGTGTGTGGGTGGGTGGGTGGGTGGGGTGGGGGGGTATTGTGGTGTACCATGTTAAGGGGAGGGGAGCCTCCCTTTCAGACCCATTTGAGTAAATCTTGCATACAACATGACACAGAAAAACTTATTTCCACTATTTTCTGGAATTTATTGTAAACAGCCCAAAATGTCTGCAGGAACCTAGAGCTCACAGGGCCTGAGTTACACACTTTCAAAACTGAATCTATAAAAAAGCATCTATTTTTTTATAAATTATTTTTATAAAGGTATTACAGCTTAGACAACATATACTTACATGTTTATCACTTTTAGCAGTGTTTTATGTAACTGCAAAGGGTTTCCTGTAAAATGACACAAATTTTGAACTTAGACCACTGCGAATTGCGAAGGCTGTATTTCAAAGATTTGTGCATTGTTTGAATTTATCACAGAACAGACCGTCCAGACATATGGAGGTGAATGCATGATTACAGTGATCCTGCTGGGAAAGAACAGCAAATATAAACGTTTCATAGGAAACAAAATTTTTGACAGAGAACATTTCCAATCAGAAAAAGTCACTTGTGAGAAGATTGTGGATACAGTTGCTGGTCAGAAGATCTGCATTGTCAACACTCCGGATCTTTTTCATAAACCAAACTCATCAGATCCAGAAGCTGACCGAATAGAAGAGTTGAAGCCATCATTCGCAGGTCCACGTGTGTTCCTCCTCATTCTCAAGACCAAAATGGTGTCACCAAAAGTGATGGAAATGTTTACTGAACTGAAGAAGAAGTTTGGACAGAAAATGGTTGAAACCACAATTGTGCTGGTTAACGATGAAAAAAAGGTATCTTCGAGTTCATTAGAAAGACCAGTATCTTTCAAAAACGACTACTCCATTATCCTGAACGAGTGTGGAAACAGATTGTGCATTTATGACAAAGACATAAAGAATGCAGACTTAATCCAAGAACTGACAAAACATGTAGACAGCATGACAAAGAAACAAACACCTGAATCTGACAGAGAAAGGTAGGTGATACATAGTTATGATGGACAGCAAGAATTTAATTCATTTGTATAACCCTATATCAATCACTCTTTCAGTCCCATAACGACGCATGCCAATACGGAGACAAAGCCACCAACGGCAATCATTCCAGGTAACAAAACTTTGTGTTAAAGTTAAACCTATCAACTAAAAAAACATTTAATAAGCATGTCACCTGCACACTCACTACTGGATAATAAAAGTTTGGTATCTATGCACTGAAATTGAATGGACTGTTTCTTCTTACTAATTCTAACTATACATCTTCAGCTCAGATGCATAAGCCGCAACCAATGACCATTGTGTTGCTGGGACAGACAGGAAGTGGGAAGAGTGCTACAGGAAATACCCTTCTAAAAAAGCAACATTTTGAATCCCGTGCCAGTTCTCTGCCAGTAACACAGGTGTGCCAAATGGCAGAGGAAACTGTTCTTGACATGAAGATAAGGGTTGTAGACACCCCGGATTTCTTCAGCGAAGACCTGAAAAACCAGGAAGAGCAGATAAAGAAGTGCAAAGAGCTCACGCCGTCAGGGCCTGATGTGTATTTGCTGGTTATGCAGCTTGGCCGTTTCACAGATGGCGAGAGAGAGGTTCTCCCGCTTCTGAAGAAAGAGTTTGGCGACGATGTGACTTCCAAGACTGTGATTCTTTTTACTGGGAAAGAGAAGCTGAAGAACAGGTCTTTAAATGACTACATCAGTGGTAGCGACAAAGAACTTCAGGAAATGACCAAAATCTGTAATTCGAGATGTCATGCATTTAACAACAATGACAAAAACCATCATCAGGTGAAAAAACTGCTGGAGATCATTTCTGACATGAAGGGATTTAATGCCATGGCAAATCACTACAATCATAAAAAGAAGCATAAGGAGAACAAAGGAGACTGCAGTATCTTGTAAGATAGAGTGCATCATACGCACAGCTAAACTGTCCCTAGAAGTAACCGAATCTCACAAAACCTTACTTTGGGGACATCCTCAAAACAGGATGCATACTTTTTTTTCTCTCTAAGAATGTTAAGATTTGTTTGGGGTTTGTCTACAGTTGTTAAAATTGTTTTAGCTATAATATTAAGGTTTATTAGTATTTATGCTTCCAATCGATTTTTGTCAAATTCAAATGAAATGAAATGAAATTGTATAGTGTTTCCCCCCCCTATAAACATTTAATTCTACGTTAATTCTAATGGATAACAGATGTAATGGTGACAGAATTGGAAATAAGTCAAATATTAAAATAAATAAAAACATTAAACTCTGCATATGAGTCCATGGTTTCAATATATATATATATATATATATATATATATATATATATATATATATATATATATATATATATATATATATATATATATATAAACAATGTGAAGACTAAGTCCCTCTGAAGGTTTTATTTAAAATTAAGCATTTTTGTCAGGCTCAACTGTAAAATAAAAATAAAACACTATTTACTTTAAAAAAAAAAAAAACAAATTACACATAATATTTAATATTACACATATATATATATAAAAAAATTATAACAAATTACACATAATATTTAATATTACATAATATTACACATATATATAAAACACTGGAATGCCAAAAAGTAGGTAGTTTTAAGGATTTTTAGTTGTTGTTTCGAATCTACCTGAATAAATTAAGTAAAATGTCCTAAATGATTTAGTCTAAAGCACATGATGAATATATGTGCAATAGAATGAATATAATATTTGCCTTTTTAATTTAAAGCCGTAGTCCGTAACTTTAAGCGCTCTAGCGGTTAATAAACAGAACTGCAGCATGCGTCTTGCGGAAGAACATTGCAGCCGGAGCTTTTTCTGTTTATGTCTATTAGGCGAGTCACGCAGGGACTGTGCTCCTCCGCATGGTTCCTACCTGAAATATGTCTGGCCTGAAATATCCCCAATATAAACACTTATTATAAGTGTACCTTTATGATTCAGGAGAGGACAAAAACACTGTTTGGGAAGTTTGGGAATGTTGTACGTTCTCATATTTTTTTTTGTAAATCTTGAACACACAAAAAAAGTTAAAGACAGCAGCTTTAAGTTAACTTTAAAACGGGTATAAATTAGAGTTTATATTTGACTTTGAGTTAAGTTATAGAGGTAAAAAAAAAAAAGTGCAAATTGCCTTTTTACAGTCAATAATTAGTATTATGAAAAGGCTGGTCCAACCATAACACTGCAGTAAGTTACTCTGGCTCCCTCTAGTGGTCAGTTTCAAATTGTTCCAAACAGCAATTCATCATTCTTATATTACATTAAAGGGTTATTAGCTTATGCAAAACATTTGATTCTGTCATTAATTACTCACCCTCAGGACGTTCCAAACCTGACCTTCGTTCATCTTCGGAACACAAACTAAGATGTCTTTATGAAACCCAAACTTTCTGACCCCACAGGCCCAGAAAGGTAGTAGAGATCTGTAAAATAGTCCAAATGAATACGTAATGAAGCAACAAGAATATTTTTTGTGCGCAAAAAAAAAGACTTTTTTCATCAAAAGTCTCTCAATGCATGCATGTGGTGCTCAGCCAATAGTGAGCTGCAAAACTTGGAAACACTGCACTGTAAATAACCCAAAATGAATCGCATAGGAAAGTGTCATGGACCAGAAGATGCTGATTAAAGATGCTGTTTTTGTGTGCACAAAAAGTATTTGCATTGCTTGATAAGATTAAGATTGAACCACTTTTAAAAAATAGATTTTAACAATGTCTTTACTACTTTTCTGTCGCCTGACAAGCCAGACCCACATCAAGATGTTTGGTCTGGAAACTTACCATAGACAGGGCTCAATCCGAGGGGCGGGATAAACGGTTGTCTTTCAAACTCCCTCTGCACGTGATAGGATAGCGCTAACACCATTCAGAGCAACGAATGTGAAACAGAGCTTGTTGATAGATTAAACATTCGCCGTATCTGGTATAAAAAAAAACTCCGAAAACATCTTCCCTTTTTAAGAATAACTTCAGTGCCGTTCTTTGTTCTTTTCTCAGAGAAAAGCTTAACTCCAAGTCTTCCAGAGTCGCGGTCAAAGCTGATTCGAAAGACCGCCGTTCGCCAGTTTCTGTGTTTACTAGAAGCACGCAAACGCAACTTGGCCGTCGTCATTATGGCCCCACCCACTGACTCTATACATGATGTGTTTGGCCCGGCAAGAGTTAGGGGATTACAACTCAGAAGGGTATTGAGAGTTACTAGACGACACTCACGGGCAGAATAAATTTGCTGCCGCTAGGGTGCGTCTAAATTTCTAGGCTAACCTTTCTGGGCCTTGTTGGTGTTTCTATCAGAGCGCTCTGATTTAAAAAAAAATACGGTACTTTTTGTTCTGAAAATGAATGCAGGGGTTATGGTTTTAGAACAACAGGATGAGTAATTAATAATAAAAGAAATTACATTTTTGGGAGAACTATCCCTTTAAGAACATCAGGGCTGTAACCACCACCATAAACATAGAGGGATAAGTCCCTCCGAATTATTAGAAAATTGCCAATTCTCGATGTTGCTAGGATGACAAAAGTAAAACGTTATTTTTAAGGTTTGTCTGCCTCAGGGGTCTAGCAGCACTTGCCACTGTCAGAATGAACAAGATGGCCAGTCAAATCAAAGGCGGCGGGGCTTACTCTTAGTGTGAATTCTAACGCAACATTTTAGTTACAGCAGTAAGGGTCATAAGTAGCTAACAGCTAAACATTTAATATTTGACAATGTTTCACGATAAAAACATTCAACGACCAACAGTAATAAAGTGATGCAAACTTAACATTTATGAAACTTCCAAGAATGAATGTGTGCATTTTTTTTTTTTTAAATCACAAATAGTTTACTTCATAACTAGTTAAAGTTGAACTTGCATTTTTACCACTTATTTCCTGAAATCCACCTCATTTTTTTTTTTAAATATCAAGAACCTTGTGACTAGAGAAACAAACAAATCATCATTACAAAAAGTTTTATTTATGGTTGACTGGATGAACAGTGTCCAATTAGCATATTTACAGACAATTATCTATACATTAGAATGAGCAGATGGGCAAAAACCTGAAATGGGAGTCGAGAGGGATCAAGATTGAGAAAATGAGACCGGACCAAAGACGAGTCTGTACATGCAGCCATTAGCACTCAAGATTCAGCCCAGTGCCTTGTAAAGCTAAGGACCAACTACCATCATTTAAGTGCGCCCATATATCTGCCAATCATATGAAATGGCTTCGGTCACAGAATTGGGAATCCATTGAACTGGAAACCACAGCAGACACTGAGTAGTAAAATACATTTCCCCAAAACATCTATCCAAACTATTTCTTATATGCAGAATGAAATCCCACAGACGACAGACTTCAGTTTTCAACTTGGATTTTAGGAGGATTCTTCATCGATTTTGGGTGCCAGGTAATATTTGATGTGTCCCATGTCTGCAATCTTGTACTCAACCACTGCAGAAGGAAGGAAGAAAGACAATCATTTTAATTGCCTCAAATCAAAATTTAATTTAATGAGCATGCGAGCATTTATCATACCTAGTGGAATGTCAGCAGACATGCTGAGTATGACGGTCTTGGACAGAGGTGTGGCCTTGGTGAAGAAGTTCAGGTAGTTCAATGCAAAAATAAGCTGCACTGGCTCATTCATCTCAATTGTCACCTGCGAGGAAATGTAATGTGTTGTCAATACGTACAAACTCACACCTGACTTTAGTTAGTTATGTAGCCAATGGTAAAAGAATGTTACCGCTTCATCCTCTTTGTCGACATTGCTGGTCTGTGAAAGCTTAATGTTGCCTGTACCCAGCTCTCCACTGGCAGAGAACTTCACTCCATCCTTGGCGCACGAGATCATGACAGCGTCGCCGATCTGCGACAGATCCCTGCAGATTCGGGCAAATTCACCAGAGGGCATCTTCACCACGCAGCTGTATTCCTGCTCCTGAGGTGAAGAACAGAACATGACATTGCGGAAAGACAAAAAACATGCACAACCATATCAGAATTTCAAACAGGTTCAGTAAAAAGTCTTACTGGAATGCCAAGCTGTTCCACATCCAGATCCATCAGTTTCATCTCATAGTCGGACACTTTCTCCTGATCTAAAAACACATTCAGAGATCAGCACTGGCTTTTTCTAGTATAACTCTGCTTGTTTTTATTGATAGTGTGCTATATCTATTATCCCCAGTTTTCAAATGCATAACAATTAAGTCTTATGAACTCACTGAGTGTTTCAAAGACAAGCGCCAAAGAGTCTGCATTGTCTTCTGCCCTGAGCGTGATGATATCTTCATTTCCAGCACACTTCAGAATCTTTGACATGCTACAAAAAAAGAACAATTCCTTTAAAATGACGGTGCTTTTTGTTGAAAAATATAGAATGACATGCAGAATAAAACAAACGTTCTTTGTGCTTGTAATAAGCCATGTTAAACTACAAATATTTTTTGAACCTTGACAAAGATTCACTAGTCAAAACGTTGGTAAATAAATGCCCTGCTATGTTTGAGTGTGCAGCTTTCTTTAAAAACTACAATAATACAATTGTATTAACTACAAGTGGTGTGTTTATTTTTAACCAAGTTTTCTTTGTCTACTGTGAAGCCATGTTGTCATTCAGCAACCCGGCTTTTTTTCCCGCCAACAAGCTTGAGCGCGCGTAAATGACGTCACGACCAGCAGTGGGAGAAGAATACAGGAAGCGCTCTGCGCGCCAAATACTACTACAGACATATTTGGGACATACTAAAAGATACATCAAACACATTAACACTCTGCATTTCAAAACTAACAATTATAAAGGGAGTAATTATGTTGCTTTACATCTTAAAAATGGCAGGCTGCTGTTAACTTATGCAGTCGGACATGTACAGACATGTTTAACTTTCACGCTCCTAGCGTTTAAATGGCAAATAAAACAAAACTACAATAATTTCCATCATTACCTGCTCAAATTGACACCCATGGCCAGGTTTCTGTCGCATCGGTAGGAGTCGAACCCATCACTCCGGAGCGTGAGCTGCACCAGAGACACATGAGACGAGTCCATGCTCTGCAGAGAGATGCCTGAGGAGCTGACATCCCAGCAGGCTTCGGTGATGAGGTCTTTCAGAGCCTCCAGAACCTTCTTAAGGATTGATCCTTGAACGAGACGTGCCTCAAACATGGTTTCTTTCTTGTGGGTAGTTGAAAAAAAAAGTTATCTAATTCCTGTTATGACACAAGCGCGGTCTGGTTTTCTGCTCGTCTTCAATTGCAGGAACGCAGTACTCGAAATCTATCGGAGTGGTTTAACGTTAGCAGTTACAAGTCCAAAGACTGTAATAGAAACGCAGGTGTTTATGTCCCGTCCCTTCTTCTCTCGAGGCTCTGAATGTAACTGCGCGCGCTTTTGCTGCTGGAACTTTGATAAACTGGCCCTCTTTGGCCTTCGTCATTTCCTCTGACGCTTGACTCCTCCTGGAACACGGCCGGAACTGCAGTCGCTGACCACGAGAGGGCGTCATTTCATACGCATTTGAAGCGCTCGTCCTTTGTCAAACCAGTAACTCTTGAAATTATTTTTGTTAGTTTTTTTGGAGAATATTTAATGACTGAAATGGACTTTGAAAAAGCATTTAAGAATAAAAAAGTATAGAAATAGCATTAATATGTGCATGTGTAACATAAAGGCAATGCATTTATTTATTTAGTTAGTTATTATCATCTGAATTGAACGCTCTCGCAGTGTGACAGATTAATTATTCAAAGTATTATGTTATATTAGTGCTGGGGAATCGATTAATCGCGCTTAATTGAATCCAAAATAAAAACTTGTGTTTACACAATATGCGTTTATTATATTATAAACAGCACACACACATATATATATATATTATGTAAACACAAATTTTTTTTTTTTGTTTGTTTGTTTGTTTTTGTTTATTGATGATTTTAATCGATTGCCCAGACCTATATATAATATAAATATAGGCATACAGTATATAACCTTGAATCTTGAAGCCTGAAATGTGAATTGCAACCATTGGCCACAAGAGGCCGCCAAATCCAACGCCAATTGTTCATTTGAGCCAAAAATGTTTGCCTGGCATTCCTCTTTGATGGTGTTTTTGCAGTCAAGACATGTAAGATGTTAGATGGGGTTAGTTGTTAGATTGTTAGGTTAGATGACTCATGGGGACTCGTGTGACTGTCACTATTTAAAAATCTGAACGTTTTGTGTGATGGGTACTGTAGGTTTAGGGGTAGGGCTAGTGTAAGGGGATAGAATGTTTTGTACAGTAGTTTGTCTATAGAGTTCCCAGAAAGATTGCGTGTCAGACTGTGTTGTTTTTGATTTACAAAAAACACAAAATAAAATATGGAAAAGGGGGAAAGTACTTTGTTTTTATTAATCAAGTACATCTTATTTAATTAAAGTACATTTATAGTAATTATTCAAAAATACATTATATTGTTATGTTACGGCAGCCACTGTGGGATATGTCTGGACAGCTATTCTTTTGCAGTTTCCTACATTAATTACTTGAAGCAATCTATAGCATGACTTTGAATTGTGTACAAGCATTCCTTTATAGCATGTTCTAACAAATTCATAGTTGAGGAACATCTTTTCAGGTGTGCATAATGATGTTTGTGGAATGGGATCAAATGGTGACTCATGCACTGAAACTCACATGAGGCTGCATGCAGTGACTCACAGCGTTTGCACGAATTAGAGAGCAGTTCACTCCCTCTGCCTGTATTGCAGGCAGAATCCTCAACCGCAGGGCTTACCAGCTGGTTCCTAGTGTGGGTTTTTCTGCTCACTTTTCCCACCAAAATCTTAAACCCACCCAACTAAAGTGGGGTGGAATTCCCCAATGCTAGTAAACAACTGTAAAAGAGTCTTATTTAAAAGCCCCTATCGTGACTGCCAAGTTTCCTGTGAAGATTGAGATACCACCACTGCAGACTTGACCTAAACTTTCTGAGTCATTCTGAGCCCTCAAAACTGCTTTGTGTTTCCCAAGAGATCCTCCACTATGTTCATTCAAACATCCGTTTGGTTATTCCTCACTGCATTAAATTATAGCTCTATCTTTTTTTGTCTTTCTTTAAGAGCTTTGAAGAGAGGCAGGAAATATGGAATTAAACTTAAACAATACTGAACGAACAGGAAGGAAGCAGAGACCGAGCAGTCCTGGGGAACGCGGGGAGGTAAAATCTAGCTCTTTCTTTTCGCATGTATTCCCTTGAGTTACAATAACACAAGACACTTGTGCAGGCATGTGCAGACCACAACAAGACTTTCAACAGGATGAACTGTCTCAGCAGTCGTCCTCAAATGCTTACTTTAAAAAATTGGTAACACTTTATTTTACAGATTACATATATTACTTTATAATAACAGTAAATTATGCATAACATGCAATTAACCCTATATCAAACTCTAACCATTGCCCTTATAGTACATGTCACTCAGCACTAAAATGTATACTACATTGTAACAAGTACACCTTAAAATAACTTTGATAAATAATGATGCATCAGAAAAAAATGTTTAAGCACAATGGTGACATGGACAATGAGTGCAGGAGAAGGAACAACTTAAGTAGTGAACACAAATGAGGATGAATAATTACACACCGCTGACATGAACTAAGGGAACAAACTTTGGAAATCTGAACAAAGAAACACGTGACAAATGAAAACAAGCTGAAAGTCCATGAACTAAACATAATTTTGACATAACGTCAACATAATTGTCTGGGCAAGGCGCAACCTCATAGTGACACATAGGGAGGGATGGAGGGAGTTCTGGAAGGGGATTAGGAGATGGAGAAACGATGCAAAGAGACAGAAGAGAAGGGATGGTGATGGCAGGATGATAAGACCAAGGGATGGTGATGGTGGGATGACGATCCCCTGGTGGCAACGATGGTGGGTGGCCGATGGCACAGACCCAGAGCTCCACAGTGCCGACAGCCCACGGCAGAGTCAGTTGAGGAGGGGAGGAGCCGAGATGGTGTAGCGGTGACTGACGGCATCTGAGGGACAACCGACGGACACTCGGAAGATGGATCCGTAGGCGCAGACGGAGAGCCAATGGACTCAAGCGACTTTGTTGGCTCTGAAGAGCTTGTCGATGTTGCAGCGACGAACGTCGGAGGAGCCAGAGTACCTGAGGTGAAGCTTGTATAATGGAGAACAGAGGCGACACAGAGGAGAAGGAGGATACCCCTGCAGCCATAGAGGGTGGAGGGCAGGACTGCAGCGGACCTGCAAGTCCGTGACGGAAGAGGTGTGACGACTGATCAAGGTGGAGCCGACATAATGAGGGAACCTGGTCCGAGGGTCTCCGGTGGAGCCAAAGGTGGGAGGAGCCAATACAGAGCTGATAGGTCATCAGTCTGTGGCGGAAGAGGTGTGACGACTGACCAAGGTGGAGCTGACAGGACGAGGTACAGGCACCTGGTCCGAGGGTCTTCGGTGGAGCCAAAGGTGGGAGGAGCCAACACATAGCCGACAGCTAGGTCAACAGGCCGAGATGAAGCGAAGAGGTCGAAGGCAGAAGGCATGTCACTGGATCATCTCACAAGACCACTGCAGGTGGATGCACGACCTGTGGCTCGATGTCACAGGGATCCCCCGGAGACGCCGCAGGGCTGCAGACATCAAGCAGCTGCAGGGCTGGAAAAATGGCTGAGCTTCGTGCTACACAACATGACAGAAAAATGGTATGAATAGTGCAGTTCATGCAGGTTAATTAGAAGAGGAGAACATGGTCCATAATGTCATTGGTGTAGTCTAAAAACAGTGATGATGACAGTTCTGGGTGGGAGAATGTGGATAATGCCCTATTGAAGTTTATCAGCCAGTCCTTATCGTCCGTAGTTACATCTCCCTCATCCGCTGGTGTCGTGGGCTCACACCCCTGGTCAGACTTATGAGCTCCACTTCCAGGGCAAGGGTCGGCTCTGTTCTCTTTCTCTTAGGCTCTGGCTGATGCGTTGTGGTGGGTGGAACTCTCTATCTGAGGGGGGCTCACTAGCCTGATGAAGTCATACTCAATTCTAGTCAGAATATGAGTCTGATACTGCTCCATTGGGCTGTGTTTCAACCAAACCAGGAAAGACCTCAATGATGTGACAGGAATTGGGTAGAAGTTGTGAGACAACTTTGCGAAATATTATAATGCTTGCTAATTAGCTTTATATTTAAAATAATTGGGTGGAATTTGAGACAAAACTCATATATATATATATATATATATATATATATATATATATATATATATATATATATATATATATATATATATATATATATATATATAGTGATGCAACTGAAAATGAGCAGTTCTGTTGAATATGCTTAAATCCTTCATGCATGAAGTTTAAAAAAAAAAGAGTAGGGAAAAAGTAGGGCACATCTGGTTTTACTCACAAAGTTTTTAGTGCTGACATATGCACAGTCAGATGGAGGGGATTAAACCGTATTGGATAAATACCAGAATACTGTATGTGTGCAATAAACCTTCTCAATAAACTTTTTAATCTAGAAGAGGATTCTCAAAAAATAAACAGTCCATGGGCTCTGTAGGCTTTTGGTTTCCTGGCTGTAGGTCTGACGTCATGTTGAGGGAAAGCAGAGGGGAAGTGCAACTCCAGCCAACTTTCGGCAGGATCAATCCTGAGGCAAGAGCCGCCCCCTCAGCTCCCCCTATCCTTTCTCACAGTCAACAGGAAAGACAGGGCCAGAGCTCTGAGAGAGCCAGAGAAGAACACCACTGAAGACTAGATGTCCAACAATCTCCCCACACAGGACAAAATGGATAAGCAAAAGCTGAGGGCTGAAATCAGACCCCGAGTGTCCAAGAGCTCTGCGCAACGCTTGAGCAGGGACCTCACCTGCTCCATCTGCCTGGACCTGTTCAAGCACCCGGTTTCCTTGCCCTGCGACCACACTTTCTGCGAGGCCTGTATTACGAGTTACTGGAGTGGCCCTCGCGGCAAAGGCCACTGCGGGTCCGGTTCCTGTCCTCAATGCAGGAAAGTCTTCCCTGGCCAGAGCTACAGACCCAACCGCATTGTGGCCAACATCGTGGAGAGCTACTGTCAGGGGATCGAGGAAAGCGGGGGGCAGCTGACCGTGTTGTCAGCAGACACGGTTCCCCCGACCCCACTTTGCAACAGACACAGAGAAGAGCTGAAACTGTATTGTGAGGAAGACCAGGAACTGGTGTGTCTGGTGTGCGGGATCTCTAAGGACCACCGGGCTCATACGCTGGTGTGCGTGCAAGATGCTCAAAAGAGATATCGGGTAAGAATCAAAAGACAATTTGTCGCTTATTTTAGAACTTCTTCAGCTCAAAGGAAAAAAATATCATTGTCTTTTTGTTGAACAGGCTTCTTTAACCACTTCTGCAACTGCCCTTCAAAAAGAGCTCAACACTGCTCTGGAGTGTGAGAGAGAGACTGAAGAGGAGGTGAAGAAACTCAAGGTAAGAAGAAATTTCTGCATAATCTCTCCCTTGAAAGCATTTGTAATGATTCCTAAACCTTACCTGATTCAGTGTTATTTATTATTAGATACTAGCCTTTAGTTTTTAGGTTTTTTTTTGCTACGGTGTTTTAAAAACAGTTTTCCATTTTAATTTTAGTTATTGTTTTTTATCCATATTTGCCATCAAAACAGCATTATACCCCATTGACTTTAATTTTATGGACTAAGAACACTTCTTTTGTTTTGTGCAGAAGCAAGACATGCGTACACACTCTTAAAAATAGTCCTTTCACGAGTTCACACTTACAAATAATTCAGATAGAATAAATGGTATGCGTATTTGGCGTGCTGTCCGAGGAGTGGGCTCCGAGCTCGGTATTTGGCCCGAACCCAGAGTACTCCCCCCGTATTTCTGGTTAGGAAAGTTAACCAGGTGCGTGTGAGGTAGAAGGGGTGGTGGAGGGATGCTGCAAACTTTGTCAAGGAACATTGGTGAGTTGACTGGGTATTTATGTGATCCTCCACTTGAGCTGATTGGTAGACATGTTGATTACTGATTGTTGACAGCTGGTTGGAATGACATCATGATTAGGTAGATCATTTGAACGTGCTTCTCCCGAACTTAGTTTTTTAAGAAACATCATTTATTGGCATTGATGGTTCCATGAAGAAACTTTAATATCCATGGAACCCTTAAATTTCACCAAAGGTTCTTTATAGTGTAAAATAGTTATTTAGATACAATGTTCTTCACACTATAGAAAAAATGGTTTGAAAGATTTTTGAGGGGGAAAAATGGTTCTTCAGTGGCATCACTGCGAAAACTCCCTTTTGGAACCTTTAATTTTTAGAGTTCATGTTTGGATCAAGGGTGAACCGAGTAGTTTGCAGAAGCCACGACTTCCATATGTCAACTGTTTGGTTACCAAAATACTTCAAAATATCTGCATTCAGCAGAAGAAAGAAATTCAGTTTTGGGTGAACTATGCCTTTAAGACCTATTAAAATCTTTGGGGGGAAATGGAAGAAAAACAATTCTGACTCCATTGTGCTTTTCACTGTTCAGTCAGTTTCACAATAGTCAATACAATTTTCACTAAAGTCTCTTAAATATTGAGCTTCATGCAAGCTTTAGTTGCAAATGCCAAATACGGCATTCCACCTCTGAGGGAAAACCTTACCTCAAATACTGCTTTTGAACCCAGGAGCACACTGCAGATCTGAAGCAGAGAATCGAGGCACAGTTCAGCGAGCTCCATCAGTTCCTGTACCAGGAAGAGAAACTCCTGCAGGTCAAGCTGAAGACCGAGGAACGGCGGGAGCTGATAAGGCTGGACGAGCACAAGGCCCTGCTCAGTGTGGAGATATCGCGTCTGCGCAGAGCTATGAATGATATCGAGGACAAACTCAGCGAAAATGATCCTTACACGCTACTCAAGGTGAGTGCACAGCCACAGCATATTTGCAGCACCAAAGACATTTATTTCCAATAGGAGGTGGTGATGATTAGAATCGAAATTTGAGTTTGAGTTGGAAATGGGTGTGCAGACCGTAAAGATACAGATACTGCAGTGAAGTAACAATCACCTACTGTCAGAGATTAGCTGTGTGAACGAATGTACATGTGTGTGTGCGTGCGTGCGTGTGTGTGTGTGTGTGGTTTGTGTATATATTATTTAATTATTTATAATTTCTTATGTTAAACCAAATATTATAATCTCAATCCTTTGGCTGAGACATTAAACCGAGGTCCTGACTCTCTGTGGTCATTAAAAAACCATCTGTGGTAATTACACCCAAATAAAAATACTCAATTGCACATATAAAGCATTTTTCATAAACACTTGTCTTCATGACAAATTTATTTGAGCATAGGTTACATATATAATTAACAGTAAGAAAGCTCCTCTCTAGTGTTTCTTTATTGCTAACTAGCAAATCTAGAAAAAAAACTAGAACATCGGATGACGTTCATGAGGTTGGCTAAATACAGTTTAAGTGACGTATTGTTTACAAGCTGTTTTATTGACGTCTTTCCGCAGTTAAAACACTGATTGGCTGATTACACAAGTCATAATTCAGATTTCGGTAAATTATAGTGTATCTTTCAACATACCTGTTGGTATTCATGCCTGTTTTTCAATATATAACTTGTTTTACATATATACATTGATGTCAGTTTTACATACAGTACATTCTAAAACATAAGCATCAAGAAATTGTTTCGTTTAAATTGACATCTGTCAGGAAACATACTTTCGAAGTATTGCAGATGAGCAGACAGTCTAAAAAAGTATGTCTTCAAGATGTAAACACGCACATTAAAATAGATCTTCCTCAGATGTACGCATGTTATCCGAGTTACGTTCGGACATGTCTTTCCGCACCTTTTTGATTGATAGGATATCAACGTCCCTAGTCATCGGCTGTTTTTAAACAATCGGTTTGAAAAATATAGCTTGTATCGCCCAATACAGATTACTGGCAGATACATTGGTGCATCTCTATAAAATATTATTCATCCTATCCTAAACGATCATTTCAAAGGTTAACTGTAAACAGAAGCGCTGTCGGATGTCACTTGGGTCGGGTCAACACAGGAAGCAATCTAATGATCTCATCCTTGCAATAGGAAGATAATGCAATTAGTGCAGCAAAAGGGGATTTTCCAGAGTCTTGGATGGAGAAATGAGGTGTAGCTTATTTTTCAAACACTGATCTCATGTGGAAAACTTCTGCCCCTGTCCCTCGAACTGAGCCAATTTCATCAGTCTCCCTTTTCCTGTCTTTCTGCAGAGTATAAAGGGCCTGCTTCAAAGGTGAGTGGCCTCTACGGATCTGTTACATTTAATGTGTTCACTAATATTTTCACGAGGAAGTGGTTGAATTGTTTTTGCGTCTGGGCTTTTATTGTTTCAAGCAGGCAGCCACCAAAATTCGAGAGGCAGTCACTGACACCGCCCAGCCTGTGTGAGGGCCGCTTCGCCGGGCCCCTGCAGTACAGAGTGTGGAAGTCACTGAAGGGAAGCATCTATCCAGGTTTGAGAATTAAATATGCATTTTCACATAGCTCTGTGTATTATTATTATATATGACACTCAACGGTGCTTAAAAAAACACTCAAGGACCACAATAAAATAGGGATACTTCACCGCTTATTCATATTAAACTATGTTATTCCCTTAAAGGGGTACTTCAGCGCTGGGAAGATGAATCTGTATTTAAACTGGGTCATCAATTTAGTAGAAATGTGAAATTATTTTTGAATTTGGTGCCTTCTAGACTGAGAAAAGACAGAAAATGTATTTTTGTCTCATGGGGATGAAAAACTACAATTCCCAGAATGTTTCGCTGCCCTGTGAGGCCATTCCCAACGCCACCGCTACTGTGACTGAGTTGGAGAAGACACTACAATTAAAAACTGAACGTGTGTGTTCAATATAATGAGTGAGTCACGCGCCAGTATCACAGCACTGTGCACTAACTGCAGGAGTAAGATAAATGAGCTCTCGTCTCGTGATGAGAGCTGAGGTAATCGCGACTACACTCGCGGCATACATTCACAACGCGAGTTCAGTCTGGCGCGTTTCAGTTCATGCCTTTGCAAGCTTAACTTTCATAGAAATTAATTTGAGAAGTTAAAAGACTTACATTGCTCACCATAGCTCCGTTTAAATGAGTGCCTGTAGCTGCAACCTGAGCTCTCCCTGCCAGCTGAGTGTAATCTCCCATCCCCCATGCGCGGGTTTAAAAGATGCAGAAATGGCTCCCTCTGCTGGCTGTAGTCTTTAGCCTTTGAGCAAACATTCCTCCTATGATGCAAATATCGTCAATTTGCATCATAGGAGGAATATTTCCAGAAATAAAATGCATAAATCTCTTGTCAGGGGGATATGAGGGGGGAAAGCACAATCATTTGAATATACTCCAGGGTTTCTTCTGATACAAAGCCATATGCTAATCGCTGATGTAACCCTTTAACTAAGACGAGTTGATGCATACCTCTCTCGTCTCAGTGCGTGCACTTAATCGCTCTGACGCGCGGTGATGAACTGATAGCATTTAGCTTAGCCCACTAAGCCCAGTTCATTCACTATGGTACCAAACAGAGATCAAGTTAGAAGTACCAAACACCTCCACGTTTCCCCTATTTAAATACAGTTACACGAATAGTTGAACGATCAAGTATGATGACATAAAAGAAAACGTGCTTTTCTAAGCAGATTAAAAAGGAGAACTATAATGGATGGCGGAATAGCACTTCTGAGAGTACTTCGACTCGGCGCAGTAAAAAGTCTCGGCTAAAAAAATCCTCCCTCACATCTCCTTCTCTCCCCTATTGAAAAAAAACGAGAGAGGAAGGGGGAGATGTCCATAAACATCTGCCTGTCATATAACTCCTCCACACGGCTCCAGGGAGTTAATAAAGGCCTTTTGAAGTGAAGTGGTGCGTTTGTGTCAGAAAAATATCCATATTTAAAACATTATAGACTAAAATAACTAGCTTCAAGGGTCAAGGGTTACTCTTTCGCCGTAAATCAACTTGAGTACTGCTGAGCGCCGGAAGCTAGTTATTTTAGTCTATAAAGTTTCAGAAGGCCTTTATTAACCCCCCAGAGCCGTGTGGAGCAGTTATATAATGGATAGATGCATTTTTTGGACTTCAAAAACAACCCATCAAGTCAATACCATTATAAAGCTTGGAAGAGCCAGGACATTTTTAATTTACCTCTGACTGTATTCATCTAAAAGGACAATGTCATACATACCTAGGTTGACTCGAGGGTGAGTAAATCATGGGCTAATTTTCATTTTTGAGTGAACTAACCCTTTAAGAATATTTGATGTAAACCACTCTTTAATCTCAGCTAAACAATCTGAGAGGACAGATGGAGGAAAAGAGTAGGGGTAGGTTTGGAGGATGGGAAAAGTTGGAATTGAATATCACATTTCCTAAAAATAAGAGGACCCAAAACTGAGCTCTGTGGAACACCAGTACCAATGATTTCAGTAGACTACAATCTAGAATCAGTAAATGCAGATTTATCTGATTGCATTTAACCAATCACTATATCATGTTCTAACATTTATCTCCTACATTGTTCTAGTTCCCTCAGCCATCACATTTAACTCCATAACGGCCAACCCGTGGCTCAGTCTTACATCTTCACTCACGTGTGTGCGCTACCAGACCTTCAACAACGCGGTGCAGGACAACCCACAGCGCTTCAACGCCGCCCTGTCTCTCCTGGGCAGTCAAGGGTTCACTAAAGGCCGCCACTACTGGGAGGTGGAGGTGTACAGCAGCACCGTGTGGACCGTAGGAGTCGCCCGTGAATCCGTCACAAGAAAAGGCGTCATCAATACCATGCCTGCCAACGGCTTCTGGACGCTCTCACTGTCGTATGGCGTTCAATATATGGCCGGGACGTCTCCACCAACATTACTGGCCTCTGAGGAACCACTGGCAAGGATCGGCGTGTATCTGGACTACAAGAGAGGCCTGGTGTCCTTCTACAATGCTGAGAGCATGACGCACCTCTACACCTTCAAGGACACCTTCAATGAGACCCTCTACCCTTATTTTAACCTGGGGTTCCTGGATAAAGTGCATGAAAATGAGCCTCTTAAGGTGTTCCTACCTAAAATCTGAATTTTAGGTTTTAATATTCATACTGTTCATATTCCATAATATTATTTATATATATATATATATATATATATATATATATATATATATATATATATATATATATATATATATATATATATATAAACACTAGGCTGGACCTGGATATTATTTGATGAAGTTTTTTTTTTTTTTTCAAAGGTTAGAGAATTTCCACACACACAAAAAAAACAAAAAAACAAAAAAAATTAAATGACGCCATATTTTGCAAACGCATTTATGACTATAATGTCTTAATGTTACAACGGGTTAGTGGTTAGTGGAGGCACATGAAACCAAATCTTTAAAAAATGGTTAGACCCCATGGCTTATGACTCTTAAAACTGCTGTAAGCGATTTTATTTTGGACTACCAAGCATAAGATATCACTGACACATATCAGTTGATGTTAGTGCTACCAGTGCCATTATATTTATATCGGCATGAAGGTCAAACTACATGATTTGATTGGATGGCATGACGCATGGTCCTTATACAAAGCCTGCTGAGAAAAAAAAACTATACACATGTGAATAAAAGTAGTAGGGTAATGTGGACTCTAGCTAGTCTAAACTCTATAAGCCTAATGACTTTATCATTTTTTAATTAAAATATGTACAATCTCTGGAAGAATGTTAATTAAAAACCACCAAAAAATGTTTTGCTTCATTTTACTGTCTGGCCTAAACACAAATTCTTTTCCGCCTCATGACTTCATTGATCAATGCAATTGCCATTATTAACCACGAGGAGGTGTAATTGTACTGTTGTTGTGTTACGCCAGGAGTGTTGAAACTTCTTAAAAGTTTCTAGTAAGATTAGCTGGTTCGGGTGTTTAATTGGGGTTAGAGCTAAATTTCGCAGGACAATGGCCCCCTGGGAACAGGATTGGACACCCCTGTGACTGTGTAAGCCAACACAGAAAGGGAAAGGCACCCTGACATGCGGTCCATTTTTCTGGGAGCAGCAATTAAACATAATTAGTCCTACACCAAAGCTCTTGATTTCCACCTTTATAATTGACACAATGACTTAACCAACAGGTGGCATTAGTCAGGAAGTCATTTAGACTTAGAATGAAAAACTGATCTGGCTTTATTTTGCCCGGTGGGGTGTTACTTGGACCATTAAAAGTCTTAGCTATGAATGTGGAAATATAAGACCCTATAATTACAGGCCATGGTGAAAAACGGTGTTAAATAATCACACGTCAGTTTGGAGAGAATTAACTTTTCTATAAACAGTTTTTTAATTGTTTTGTGTTTTTAAAAAGGTATTTCTGGATCTGGATAATGATACAAAACAGCATTCCAGGGAGGTATTCCAGAAAGCAGGTTGTGACATACCTGGGTATGTTTGAGTAAGCAGATAACCTCAACTTTAGTTTCCGAAAGCAGATGTAACTTTCAGGGTATGTAGGTATGCTCCAGAGCAGGTTATGTTCCATGCTTAGTTTGCTTAAGATGTATTTAGATGCATGTTATATATAGTTATATTAATATGAATACATTTCTTATATAGTTACTGTTATATGCAAATATTATGCTTTATCTTAGCGTCTGTTTCCAGGGTTAATCATCAATTTGTATCTCTGTTGAGAATGTCTTGTGTGCTGGGGAGTTCTATTTAAAGCAGTAAGTACATTGTTTAAAATAGCGTACGATACTGCTTATGTATCCTGTATAGTAACTGGTGTGTGTGTGTGTGTGTGTGTGTGTGTGTGTGTGTGTGTGTGTGTGTGTGTGTGTGTGTGTGTGTGTGTGTGTGAGCCTGTTTATGTGGTTTATGAGGACACAAATTTGTATAACTACATGGGTATTACACTGGTATTACACTATAGATGTGGTTCATCTGATATGTCCTCATAATTCAAATGGCCTTAAAAACATACTAAATTATGTTTTTTTGAGAAAGTAAAAATGCAGAATGTTTCCTGTTTAGGGGCAGTGTTTAGGGGCAGGGGCAGTGTAAGGGGATAGAAAATACGGTTTGTACAGTATAAAAACCATTACGCCTATGGAGAGTCCCTGTAAACTACATAGACCACAGTGTGTGTGTGTGTGTGTGTGTGTGTGTGTGTGTGTGTGTGTGTGTGTGTGTGTGTGTGTGTGTGTTGCAAAAATTTAAATAAAGAGATTAAAAAAATTTGAGAATGTCTTGTGTGTTAGTCTGGAACATACTCTGGGTTGTCTCAACTTTACTCCTGGATGCGTTTTTGGAACCAGCATACCTTGAATAAGCAAGGATTTGGGTTAATCAACCGAGAGTTCAGGTATATGTGATGGTAAATGAACCTTGCTTTCTGGAATACCCTCATGCTGTGCTAAAATGTAGGATACGAAGTTAGCCTAGTTTTGTAAGTATCACTGTGCATCACACATATAAAAACATAGAAATTATTTATGTGCGACTGCGAAGGATGAATCTTCCAATGCATTTAATGATGTTTGCTGAATAAAATTATAAAAATAAAATTATTCAAAAATCAAAATGGTCATTCATTTATTTTTTATTATGTATTCAATGTCCCCTAAAAACAATAATTACATTTGAGGCCATCCTATATTAAGGACGAAATAGTCAATTTTTTTCCTTTCTTTTACCATCTATGGGCCTGACCAGCTGAAATGTGTCCAAACCCCCCTACAAAACTAGCCAGCAGACCAGCCTGATCAAGCTAGGGTTAAACAAGCTAGACTGTTTCTACACAGTCAAAAGAGCAATAAAAAAACTTAATCTCAAATTGTGTTTATTAGTCACATTAACATTTTGTCTTACAGTTCATTGCTTCAGAATTTCATATGGCAAAGAATTTAAAGGCACAATATGTAATTTTTGCCACAAGAGGTCACTTATTCAAAACAAAGGCGTAGATTGATGATGCCTTGATTTTTAGAAAATCATGGGAGTTTAATGCATTAGCTCATCCTGCTCATTCATGGATAAGCTAATGTATTAATTAGTTATTAACATTATTGTAATATGAAGCAGGGTGGGGCTAAAAGCCGTTAGAACAGAGCGATTGCCAATGAGAGACAAACGCGATGAATGTATCCAAACAGTTGCTCATCTCTCTAATAAAACACAAAATTTTTGGTGTTTCCATGGTTTCTACAAAATAAAACAGCAATTAATCGGAACTCTTGGAAATCAAGGGTAACGCAGGTATGACGTCATTGATAGGCGACACACAGACACGATCCGTGCCCTAGTTAAAATGGCTTATTTCTCTGGATTAAAACATTCTTGGAAACATTTGAGATAGTGTAAGTACACAAGTCAACAAAATATATAAAATTGTTTTAATGGGTTTGGGGGATTTTAACCCAAAATTCATACATATTGTGCCTTTAATTCTAAGGTAAGGCTCTCAAGCCAAAACATGTTGGTATTCCCTTCGCCACAAGTGTTGCTGGATGATCTGGATCCCTTTTTATTGTTGCTCTGTTACTTTATTCCATGCACATTGTGAGTAGGTACAGTTGCACCAGATCTATTTCTACTAATATAATTTAAATTTAGCCGTATGAATAATCACATCCAACTCTCACCTAAGGAATAGTGCTAGAATTGCTTTTTTACAAAAAAATATAATCTTTGTAATTATCATTGAATGATATTTTATACATTTCCAAACTCAATTACCACCAACCTAGATTTGTGGCAATTATGATTTAATTGTTTTATAATAAAAAAATCATCTAAAAGTCTTTTAGATGCTATGGCCTTCGAGGAATGGAAGAGATCTCTGCGAGGCAAAAGTGCATCAGGGACATTTTGGATCCAATTATTTCCCCTCCTCCTTAACTTGCAGTCAACAAAGCCTTTCATACTAATAATATCTGTGCTTCTGATGTTCCATTTCCTTGAGTTTTCCATGGATCCTTTGAAGTATGACAGGGCAAAAGTCCTTACATTAAGCCATATCCCTACATTAAGGTTGTCATCTCTGCTATTTTTTATAGCTGAAAGGCTACGTACGGGTTTGGCACCATTAGGACTTTCTCTTTGAGGTCTGGAGTTGAGGGATACAAGGGGCCCCAGGTGGCATCAATAATAAAAGGTGCACAGGAGGTGTATCGGAGGCCCCTGGCTGCTATGTTTTCCCAAGCTCTTCTGTCATGAAGAACTCACTTACTAGTGTGCAGGGTGTCCTGGAACTTGGTGCTTGTGTACCGAACATGGAAACCTTTCTTGTTGATGGTGTCGTCCGAGTGAAATTTGATGACAATGGCATCACCAGCTGAGTAGATCTCTTCAGGCGGCTATAAAGGATCAAACCGATAAATTCTTGCCCTGCAAAATGTATAGATGTATGTGCTTATGTTGGTTTAACAAAAAACTTAAGCTTACCCCAGACCCACAGTAGCGTCCCAGCCTGGGTGCTTTGACATCAGCTCCATCAAAGAGCTCCACGTAATCATAACCGCAGTCAGCTTCCTCCTCAATCTCAAAGGTGTGGAAGATGAGCTCCACCCCATAGCCCTTCTCTGCTGAGATCACCCATTGGCAGTCTGAAGCTCCGGAATAGTTGTTGTCCCCAAACTGAGCGTGGGAATACAGATCCTTGGTCTTTATCTCCGCCTTCAGACTACCGCCACACTCTGAGAACAAGGACGATTATCGGTGACCAAAATCAAACGTTCATGGAGAACCTCTGGATTACTTAGGGAAAGAAATACCTGCTGAATGAGAGGCTTTAAAACCCCTTTTCTGTACAGAGTTATCCGAGAAGAACCGCAGGAACATGGCGTTACCACTAGAAACGACCGGCGATGGCTTTTTACTCCCACAAAAGCGGCCAAAACTGGTCGCTCTGCCATTTTGGCCATCATGTATCTCCAAGTGGTCGTATGCACACTCCTGATGAGCCTCCATGTTAATCTCCTCAAAAGCCTATGAGAGACAATACAATTTGGATTAATCGGCACACAAACAGAGCTGGTGGAATGGTTTACTAGTGTATACTGTATCTTTAACCACTCATTTTGTCAGGCCGAATGATGCAAGTACAAGTTTTATGCGGTGGCCTGGGGTGGTGGATAGGGTCCATGTGCAGGCCTTCTTGCTTGGGTATTTATCAGGCCAGTTTGGACTTGTGATGATACCGGACACACTGGTAATGGTTTGATCACAGCCCACTAAAACACAAAAACCAGGGCATAGATAATTGTTGTGAATCATCAATATAGGGAATAGATGCATAAATAATATGTTCAATTAGTTTAATTAAATTATAAGGTTTCCCAAACTGGGAGTTTTGAACATGCATTAACAATAGGCTTTTTTAGAAAAAAAAACAATGTAAAAGATAGAAAAGAATAAATTGTGAGAATCAATACATTATTAATAATTTACTGTAATTTTGTGAATATTAAATAATCATCTAAGGATTGTTAGGAACACCATACTAATACTGTGTTTGACCCCCTTTCGCCTTCAGAACTGCTTTAATTCTTTGTGGCATTGATTCCAACAAGGTGCTGAAATCATTCTTTAGAAATGTTGGCCTATATTGATAGGACAGCATCTTGTAGTTGATGGAGATTTGTGGGATGCACATCCAGGGCACAAAGCTCCGGTTCCACCACATCCCAAAGATGCTCTATTGGATTGAGATCTGGTGACTGTGGGGCCATTTTAGTACAGTGAACTCATTGTCATGTTCAAGAAACCAATTTGAAATGATTCGAGCTTTGTGACATGGTGCATTATCCTGCTGGAAGTATCCATCAGAGGTTGGGTACATGGTGTTCATAAAGGGATGGACATGGTCAGAAACAATGCTCAGGTAGGCCGTGGCATTTAAACAAAGCCCAATTGGCACTAAGGGGCCTAAAGTGTGCCAAGAAAACATCCCCCACACCATTACACCACCACCAGAAGCCTGCACAGTGGTAACAAGTCATGATGGATCCATGTTCTCATTCTGTTTACGACAAATTCTGACTCTACCATCTGAATGTCTCAACAGAAATCGAGACTCATCAGACCAGGCAACATTTTTCCAGTCTTCAACCCTTCAATTTTGGTGAGCTTGTGCAAATTGTAGCCTCTTTTTCCTATTTGTAGTGGAGATGAGTGGTACCCGGTGGGGTCTTCTGCTGTTGTAGCCCATCCACCTCAAGGTTGTGCGTGTTGTGGCTTCACAAATGCTTTGCTGCATACCTCGGTTGTAACGAGTGGTTATTTCAGTCAAAGTTGCTCTTCTATCAGCTTGAATCAATCAGCCTATTCTCCTCTGACCTCTAGCATCAACAAGGCATTTTTGCCCACAGGACTGGCGCATACTGGATGTTTTTCCCTTTTCACACCATTCTTTGTAAACCCTAGAAAAGGTTGTGTGTGGAAATCCCAGTAATTGAGCAGATTGTGAAATACTCAGACCGGCCCGTCTGGCACCAACAACCATGCCACGCTCAAAATTGCTTAAATCACCTTTCTTATCTACAGTTTCCATGAAAGGGTGTACATGGTCTGCACCAATACTTAGGTAGGTGATGTGTGTCAAAGTAGCATCATATTGATGTCAGGACCCAAACTTTCCCAGCAGAACGTTGCCCAATGTATCACACTGCCTCCACCAGCTTGCCTTCTTCCAATAGTGCATCCTGGTGCCATGTGTTCCCCAGATATAAGTGACACACATGCACCAACCATCCATGTGATGTAAAAGAAAACGTGATTCATCAGACCATGCCACCTGCTTCCCCATGGTCCAGCTCTGATGCTTTCAGCGGTGGACAGGGGTGAGCATGGGCATCCTGACTGGTCTGCGACTATGCAGCCCCATAGTCAACAAACTGCGATGCACTATGTATTCTGACACCTTTCTATCAGAACCAGCATTAACTTCTTTAGCAATCTGAGCTACAGTAGCTCGTCTGTTTAATCGGACCACACGGGGCAGCCTTTGCTCCCAACGTGCATCAATGAGCCGTGGCCATCCATGTCATCGGTTTACCACTGTTCCTTCCTTCCTCCCTACTTATAATAGATTATGACCACTGCAGACCGGGAACATGCCGAAAGAGCTCCAGGTGTCTAGCCATCACAATTTGGCCCTTGTCAAACTCGCTCAAATCCTTATGCTTGCCCATTTTTCCTGCTTCTAACACATCAACTTTGAGGGCAAAAAGTTTGTTTGCTTCCTGCTTCTATGAAGCCCATCCCTCTGAAAAATGGTCTTAGATTGGTTAGATAGCCAAATGTAGTTTCATGTATTTTTATTGGCTGAAGTGCCAAGCACAGGTTGTCCGGAAATGCCACGCCTCTTACTATTATGGGCAGAAGTCACATCTGCAGGGACTAGCAAGGGTTTATGATGTCACCAACCCGGGAAGAAGCTTGTTGAAGTCCAAACCGGCCGTTTTTGTAGGCAATAAACTGACATAACTTTAAAAGACAATACCTTCGTTTGCATTGAACTTTCAGCGCTGTAACTTTGCAGATACTGTTTATGCTCAAGCAGCAACATTACACACTCACCAAAGTTAAAAAAGTAAAATCGCATGCAACCACCCCTTTAAAGGTCATGGCATTATAAGAATATCCTGAAAGTTTCAGAGCTGAAAACGTCCTTGTTAGTCAAAGAAAAGCTTTTATAGACATCAGGCCCAGAAAACGATCGCGTGCTTCATCCTTACGTCATCGCGCGACAAAACACGTGTCTACAGAATAATAAGCTTGTGTAATTCAGTAGCCCCGCCCACCGACTCATGGAGCTCTTCGGATCCCGCTACAAAGCAGCAGTAAAGATGCAGAAGAAGAAAGCAAGATATAGTGGAAGAACACAGTCGCTGCATAAGCTTCCTTCGGATCCTAATATTAGGAATGTGTGATTTATTTCTAATGAAGTTTCAGCTCATATGGGGAAGACAATGTACGCATGTTCGCTTCATTTCACCGTGGAATCGTTTGTAAACAAGTCTCAGGTGGATTTGCAGACACAATGTTGGATCCGACAGGAATGGTGTAATGCGCGATCGCGGTTCGCACTTATATCCTCTGATCGGGTGGGCCATGCTTTCAGATTTATCCCTCCCTCATGTGAACTGAACCGTGGGCGTTTACTTCCAAGTCTCCAGTGCATCAAAGAGAGCCTCAAAACCAGTGTAGAAAATTGCCTATTACTTATTAGTTATTATGTTTTTGAATGTAAAATCCACATGAACGTCATTAGTTGACCTCAGACAACAGTATAAAAAAATAAAAAAGCCAGTTCATGACACTTTTAAGAGGTCATCAATACTTCAGGCTTAAAGAGTTTACAAATCTCTTTGTGTTTTCCGGGCAGCCTTGAAGCAATAATGAAACGGCGCTTTGCAAAAAACATTCATCTCTGCATCTGTATGAGTTCAAAAATAATACAGAGAGCTGAAGCACTTAATTTTGTCCTATTTATGGCAAATGAATGCCTTCAGTTTATTTCACATATCACTAATATTTTCTAATAAAAGAATGATTGGAAACGCGACGTAAAGCCAAACCTTCTTTGCAGTCGTGTTTATTGGTGTGTAACACAAAGCCGCTGCGACACTGACAGCTGTAGCTCCCAAATGTGTTAACACACTCATGCTGGCAACCTCCATTCTCCCTAGAACACTCATCCATGTCTGCCGGAGAAAAAGAGGAACTGCATTATTATTATGTAGTCTGTTGATTGACACAATACGCCCAACTGTATAACTAACAGCGAAAAAGAGTCTATGAGATTTGTGGCTATAAAAGGAGACCTGACAGTTTTGTACTTAGCCACAAACTTTCATTGTAAGTACCTTACTGTAAATGTACGCATTTACACAGTGAAGGACAGCTTGACATTACTTTCTAAAGGATTGATTTTGTACTGAACTAAAAATGTTTTTTAAAAGAGTCAAAAACCGCCAGAAAAGAAAGTCAAGACAGTCCAAAACTTTTTTTATATTGTTCATTAGCTGATAACCGTTGCAGACAACAAATGCAAATCATCAGTCTCACCAGAAAAAAACTGAGCTTTGAAGCCTCTCTTGGACACAGTGTTGTCTGATTTGAACTCGACACGCATACTGTTGAGCTGGGACGTGATTCCCTCTGGTTTCTCTGTTCCACAGAACTTCCCATGAAGCTTTGCTTCAGTGGACAAACCACTGTGTACCTCAACATAATCATATTTACAAACCTGTAAACAGACAGACAACAACCAATTAGGAATGCACCAATGACACTTTTTGAAGAATGAGTCTGATACCTATCATTTTATTTAAAGTACTTGCGGATACCAAGTACCTGAGATTTTAAAAGTTGCATTTAAACATTTTCACATAAATTGGGATACCCAAAGAATATGTATCAAATTTGTTGGCTTAGCAAACAGACATTTCCTTCAGTTATTTTCATGCGTAATTATGCCTGTGTATTGTATTGTCTGCATTGTAGTAGCTACTCAAGGTATATGCAGGAATCCTGAAGTTAATTTCAATACCTTTTTAAGACTTTTTAAAGACCTTCTCAAAATATTTTAAGACCTCATCACACTTCAAGTTCTAATCGGCAACAAACCTTTAATAAACAGTTGTAGTCGAATGTAGACTCTATCGTAGGCCAATTTTGTGAAACAAAATATGTCAAACTAAATATAAGGACATCACTCAGGCAGCAGTAAAGGCTACTGCGCCTTTAAGACCTGATGCAGGGATATGCTCATCTTTCTCGACTGTGCATACTATACAGTTCACTTAAGGCATATTCAGACTATGTCTGCTTGGATACTCATCAAGATGGACATGATGACATACTTCTTGTGTGAGTTTGTCCGTTTAAGCGCAAGACTTGAAAGAGAACTCAATATTTGCGCTCGGATGATAAACAGCGTCAGATCTTCTCTCAGCGCGCGCAAGTCTCACAGCGCGTCTTCACCCGAGTGATGACGGAGAAAACGACTGGTCATATACGCACATACGGCAGCACTCGCATGCATTGAACAAAGTTTACAAAGAGGTGAAACAGCTCGGTAGGTGAAGCGAGTTTACCCGCCACAACTCAAAATCAGCTGCATTTGGCTGGTGGCGGTGCTAATTTCCATCCCTGGCGCGCGTGCACCGAGCCGATCTCAGACTGAGCGCCCCGTTGTTTTTTAATACTTATGGGGATGAAAATAAAAATATTCATAAATACTTTTTGGCGTCAAACTCTTTTGATAAAGCTTGAACAAAATACTTTCAAAATTTAAGACTTTATAAAGCCGCGATAAGACTTTTTAATACTTTATAAGGGTCTTAATTTTCCCAAGATTGATTTATCACCTTTTAATACTTTTCAAGACCCCGCGGATACCCTGCTACTGTTACTTTCACTGTTCATAGAAGTGCTTATCATATTTTATCCTTAATTTAATAGCACAGTGAATATTTAGAGCTGATCCAACAGGGTTCAACCAGTCAAGAGCAGTGAATGATTTTAAATTAACACTGAGGAAAAATACATCAGTATGATTATTAGGCTGCTTTCACTTTAAGAGCTGCGTGTATCCAACATACTGTTACACACGTTTTCTTTTCAACTGTATACTTTCACATAACAGATTCACAAGGATACTTGCCTATTTGGGCATTTTGACATCATTTTGTGTGAAATTATCCCTTTGAGCGCAGGAAGACATGAAAGAATCAATTTAATAGGCTATTTCGCTTATCAGTTTTTAAATGTGTGGCCAGTCACACAATAGTTCTCGGACACCCGCAAGAAAAAAGTTTTGCTCAGGCGATGTGTCGAGAACAAGCTGCGAAAACTCCCAAACCAGGGCTGCGAGAACAAAATGGTTTGGGAGTTCTCGCAGCTTGTTCTCGACACATCATCTGAGAAGAACTTTTTTCTTCCGGGTGTCCGAGAACTATTGTGTGATTGGTCAGACATTTAAAGTAGAGGTGGTTAATGCGGATAAACGCAGATGACCGGCACTTGCTTGTCTGGTGAAGTATGGAATGTACTGCCCACAACTAACTTTGTTCTTGTTCTTGCCACCTCGAGAAAACAAACAAATTTCTTTGTTCTTGCAGAGTATGTCCCAAGCTTAAACGTCTATGGTTATATGTGGTAAAGAGGTTCCTAAGTAAAATTATTATTAAAGTTTCTGTCTCCTGTTAATCCTCGTCTCCATTACACGTAATGTAGTCAACTTACATCGTTCCCCTCAATCTCAAAAGTGTCAAAAAGAAGCGTGATGCGGTACTGGACGGGTGCAATGAGCTGCCACACGCAGTTCTTGTTGGGCGGGTATTCCTGCGGCCATCCTGGACTAGTGAAGGAGCCGTTGAGTTTGGAGATGAATCCTCCGCAGGCTGCTGCTGGGATCAGATAGAGAAGTCATTATGTTGGCTTGATTGATTTAGAATATTCTGACTTGCCAAACAAGCATGCCTTTGAAGGCTTTCGGAAGTAATGTTCCTGCTTTCAGCAACTTAATTATTAATCTTTGCCATCACCAGAAACACCAAAGTTGGTCAAAGATCTAAAGCAAACATCAATAAACCAATTGTATGAAAACACATTATTGCTTTGAGATGGAAGTAGTCCATGTAATTGAAAATTGCTACCCATTCATGAACATGAATAAAGAGTTGTATAATGCATGAGCAACATCAAACATACAACTTACATTAGTTCTTATTCCTAGAGTTATTGAAGCCTGTCCTAAAACGTCCTAGAGTCTTTGCTGTTACCTTTAAAATGAAAACCATTCCAATGAAAGAGTTGCTAATAGAGAGAGGAGACAGAGATCTCTTTCTCTAATTGCCGTGTGCCCTAGCTGTTTTTCTTTAATGAGGTACTGAACCACTTTATGCAAAATCATTAGTCCTCCTAATATGATTATGGTACATGCACCAGAAAAAAATGAGACATGGATTGACCAAAATTCCATTTTGGATGAGGTTTCACCAGAGCAACGAAGGTGAAACAGAGCTTGTTGATAGATTAAACATTCGCCGTATCCGGTCGGCAAAACTCCGAACACATCTTCCCTTTTCAAGAATGACTTCAGTGCCGTTCTTTGTTCTTTTCTCAGAGAAAAGCTTAACTCCAAGTCTTCCAGAGTCGCGGTCAAAGCTGATTCGAAAGACCGCCGTTCGCCAGTTTCTGTGTTTACTAGAAGCACGCAAACGCAACTCGGCCGTCGTCATTATGGCCCCGCCCACCGACTCTATACACGATGAGATTGGCCCGGCAAGAGTTAGGCGAATACAGCACAAGTATACTGGGAGTTGCTAGTCGACACTCGCGGCAGATTAAATTTGCTGCCGCTAGGGTGCGTCTAGATTTCTAGGCTAGGTTTCTGCATCATATAGAGTAAAACATAACATGCATCCTATCATTTTCTGTATAATAAACATAATTGCATAGCAGGGTTATTATAGTTACAATCGTCCCTGTGTTTAAAATCGAGTTTTTAATATTGTTCCTATGTCTATGTGGTGTTTTCAATATGCTTTGAGACAAACTACAGTATGTGCAAAATCATTAGTCAATGCCATTGCTGAGTATTTTATCAAACATGGTTGAAAAGTGCTGGTGATTCTGACGGCACAAACTAACTTGTAACCAATCACATCAACCTGTGCTCGTGAACGAGTGAATTAGACATTTTTCATGAGAGCTAAACATTCCAAAAAAGTTGGGACATGTCACAATAAGAGGTCATAATATGTCATCTATGTTGTATTCTGAATAAAAAATTGAAATTTGAAACTTCTACATCATTGCAATCTGTTTTTATTCACAATTTGTAAAGTGTCCCAAATTTTTTGAATTCGGGTTTGTACTAAGTATATTACAAAGCCATTAACATATTTACGGACATATCGCTAGAGATATACAGATATAAACATTATAATTTAGCTTTATTTAAAGTACTTTTTTACAATTGCACAAATGCACATATCGTAATATTAAGCCTAAAATGTGTTTTAATATCACTATAAGTAAGGATAGTATGATCATCAATATATAATATCAGACTTTAAATGCAATATTTACAGTATATCTCAAGTATAATCAAATGTGACCCTGGACCGCAAAACCAGTCATATGTTGCAAAGGTATATTTGTGGCAATAGCCAACAATACATTGTATGGTTAAAAATTATTGCCTTTTTTTATACCAAAAATCATTAGTAAATTAAGTAAGGATCATATTCCATGAAGATATTTTGTAAATTTCTTACCATAAATATATATAAAAATATATTGTTAGTAGTAATATGCATTGCTAAGGACATCATTTGGACAACTTTAAAGACAATTTTATCAATATTTCGATTTTTTTGCCCCCCTTAGATTCTAGATTTTCAGTTTAGCAACTCTCTGTTGGATTGTGAGCTGGAAAAAACAAACTCTGATCAGGCCAATCACATCGTGTATAGAGTCGGTGGGCGGGCTTAACATAATGACTGCAGAGTTGCGGCGGTTCCGCAAGCTACTTGAAAACAAAGAAGCTGGCGAACGGTGGTCTTTCAAATCGTCATCTTTCACCGCATACATATAGCTCCTCAGTACTCAGCACACTGTAAAAAATAAAATGTCTTCAATTGAACATTTTCTAGTGACTGATCACATCTACATTTTTCAGTTGGCAAAATTTAATTTCTGTGAATTGATTCGATTTAATTCACAGAAATTCAATTTGGCCAACTTAAAATTTTAGATGTGATCAGTCACTAGAAAATGTTCAATTGGAGGCCAGAATTTTTTTTCTTTTTTTACAGTACAGCTATTACGTTGCTTCAGAGCTCCACCATCCCCTGCTCCTCCTATTGTCAGTCAAAATTTGGTATTCTAATTCCCCTTGAATCAGACTAAATTCCTGAATTATTGTGTACATTTAATGTCAAAATTAATGATATCTGCAATACATCATGTTGGTTATGTTCTCTTTACCCTAAGGGGGGTTATTGCTGCTCTCCCTGCTCTTATCCATGCTAGGCTGTATGGATGCGCAGGGAGTTATTGCCCAGATCTGAACCATTACAACCATCATTCCAAACTATATGCTAATAGTCAATCTTTGATGCTAATGGTCCTGACAGATGTACAATTGCAGGGTATTTATATTAAGTACATACTACATGTACATGTAGTATACTTTGTATAAAATAAATGTATTTCAGATACATTTTGGTAGATTTATTTTTCACTAGGTTCATTCAAAACATAAATAATAATTAAAAAAATGCTGGGTTGCGTCAAATATGCACTAACCCAGCAATTGGGTTGTTTTAACCCAGCAATTGGGTTGTTTTAACCCAGCAATTAGATTGTTTTAACCCTGTGGTTGGGTTAAATATTTGCTTTAAACAACCCAATCGCTGGATTAGTCCATATTTGACACAACATTGGGTTGTTTTTTAACCAGAATTTTTTAGAGTGTAGTATTAGATAACTATTGCCATCCAAGATGACTCCTTTAATAGAGCAAATTGTCTGAAATTAAGTACTTTTGTGATTGTCTTCAAAAATCTAAATAAGTACAATGTCAATGGTGCTGTCCATGCAAAACTCACTTCCACTCTACAAGGGTGTTGCGGGTGGTTGCCAGTTTATTGTTATATGGCCGCAAAGGTGTTCATTCTATATAAAATATATATTTTCTTGAATCTCTCCTCTAATGTAAATCAATGGGATTTTTTTATTTCTGTTTCAGGAATAAGTCAGAGCACTTGGAACAACACATCTCTCTACAACAAGCCACATGATTTCTCCTATTCATGTCTCACATCACTCAGGTCACCCCACTTCAGTTAGACACAGTCTAATTTTCCAGTACAATTAAATTAACAATGACTGAAATTAAAATCTAACAAACTGATATGATGAGTAGGTTACCACTCAAAAAAATCAGCAAAGCCTGATTGAAAGCAATGAATTAAAAAGTCCCTTTTTTAACAGAAACAATTACCATATCTCTCAAAATTACACATTTTTCCTGATCAGTTATAGCTATTTTTTTTAAAGGGAACCACTTCAGGCTTGATTTTGCAGTCTGTTCAATTTACAAAGGCCTGAGAACAAGTGGTAAAATCAGTGCAATTTCACTGTCATCGTCACAACTCCTTGGCATCAGTTATAAATGCACAGCATACCCCTTTAATGGCATTTTTATTGTGCACTATTCAGACATTTTTGAGCAAGTAAACCATAAACTATACAAAAATTTGCATGCAGTGTCCGTAATGTCACCTATAGGTTTCCAAAGAGGAGTTTTGAAGGCTAAAACATGGGCATTGCATCTTGGCGTGTTATTAATATAGTGCTTTTATATGTACTACTGTACACCCAAAGTGCTTTACATTCATGACAGGGGTCTCCCCTCAACCACCACTGAAGCCACAGTACAAAGGTAACAGGGCGCTTAACACACCAGCGATAGGTGGAGAGGAGAGAGGGTGATAGAGCCAATTCAGTGGATGGGGATTATTAGGAGAACCTGATTAGTAAGGGCCAATGTACTGAATTTGGCCAGGACACCGGGGTTACACCCCTACCCTTTACGAGAAGTACCATGGGATTTGTTTAAATTGACCACAGAAATTCAGGACCTCGGTTTAACGTCTCATCCAAAGGATGGTGCTTGTTACAATACAGTGTCCCCATCACTATACTGAGTCTTTAGGACCCACACAGACCACACCCTGCTGGCCTCACTAACACCTATACCAGCAGCTACCTGGTTTTCCCAGTTGGTCTCCCATCGATGTACTGACCAGGCTCAGCCCTGCTTAACTTCAGTGGGAAACCAGTCGTGGGCCACTGGGTGATATGGCTGCTGGTAAATGTACGAGAGTATGGTAGGACCAGGCTACAAATACAGACTGATGTCACTGATCCATGGCACAAATGAGAGACTAAGTTTTTGAGTATATCTTCTAAATGTGAATTTTGAAACACACTGGCTTATAGATAACAGTAAGGCTACCATATTCATTCTAAAAGCCAAAAAACTTTTGATATTGTTTCAGTTTTGATTTTTTGGGATGGGAGTGGGGTAAGGTGCCCCAAAATATCTATAGCCACGTTTCCACCTTTGGGAACTTTTCCCAGGAATTAGGGACTTTGTGGTGGTACTCTGTGTGTTTTGACCGCAGGAAACGGGGTCTAAATAAAGCTCCAGGTAAAAATGTCCCCCTCAAAATGGCCCTAATTGCAAGGTAGTACTTTTCAGGAACTTGTTCAGGTGTGACTTGGGTACTGAACATGCTGATTGGTTGAGTTCATGCAGCATTTTATTCCAACGTAAAAGTTTGTTGTGGTGTGTGCAGTAAGAGTTGTTTGGAGTTTAAAAAATACGACCAATGACGAGGTTCAGGCTTCATTAAGTTTATTTGCGGAGGACAAAATCTAGAGGGCTCTGGAAAGTCGCACCCAGTACTACGTCACCGGATAAACCCGTCTCTTCCGTGATACCCTGAAATTTTGAATAATCCGATCTAATGATTTCTGACCTGTAAGGTTGCCAGAATAATAATCATACATGGTGTGTTAATAGGCCAGAGGAGAACTGGCACCCCGACTGAGTCTGGTTTCTTCCAAGGTTTATTTTTCTCCATCATGCCCTGATGGAGTTTTGGTTCCTTGCCACTGTCGCCTTTGGTTTGGCTTGCTCAGTTGGGGACACTAAAATTATGATCAAAGTTATTCAACTAGTTATACAGATAAAATGTATGAATTAGGTTTTAATTAATTCTATAAACTATAATACGGATCTGCCAACATTGTCGCCATATAATAAATTAAAATAATTTATTTTCTCCAGAACGACTGCACAGCCAAATCTAATTTTGATGCAATATTATCCTGTTTGACACTGGGAAGCTGCTTTGACAAAAAATCGTGATTGTAAAAGCACTATATAAATAAAGTTGATTGATTGATTGATTGATTGATTGATTGATTGATTGACTAATCTTCATGGTACTTCAGGTTGCTATGAAAATGCAGACAGCAGCAGTACCAGTTCCTGGTAAAAAAAAAGTTCCTGGGATTGTTCTGGGTTTCAGTGGAAACGGGGCTTATGAATGTAAAAATATTTATAAAATCATGTCTACTTTTATAAATGCATGCAAAGAATTTAACATGCACAAGGCAACTAAATGAAACCAATGGACGTCAAAAAGAGATGCCAATGAGTCCTGACCAAGCTTTGATGAAGTGGGATGCGTGATGAAGTGGGAATGAAAATGTGTTGGTAGAACATGATCTGACATTCTGTTTTAACCATTGTGTTGAGCTTTGCATGAGCAGGTTTTGGTATCACCTGCACAGCTGCGGCGGTCCGGGGCGAGCTCATATCCAGGGTCACAGGCGCAGTGGTAGCTGCCCAGGGTGTTGACACAGCGCTGCTCACAGTGACCGTTATCCGGCCTGGAGCATTCGTCAATCTCTGCATTAGAAGCAAAGTTCAAGGTCAGAAGGTCACAAAAGTAGGGCAAAGAGATCAATACGCAATTTAGGGGTGTCACCTTTGAAGAAATTAGCAGCAAACCCAGCTTTGTTCACAGAACCGTCAGATACAAACTTCATCCACAGCTGGTTGGAGCTGCTTTTGACATCGTCTGGCTTTTCGTAGCCACAGAAGCGGCCCAGTAGAGGACTGCTCTCAGAATCGCCATCCCGCACTTCCAGATAGTCATATGCACAGTTGTCATGTTTCTCAATCTGAGTGTGAAAACAGAGAAGCTCATGAGGAAAGTAATAGTTACTTTGTGTAAAGAGTAATTTGGTACTAATAATAATAATAATGTGTTCGAATTATATAGCGCTTTTCAAGGCACTCAAAGAGCTTTACATTGACAGGGGAATCTCCTCAGCCACCACAAATGTGCATTATCCACCTGGATGATGCGACGGCAGCCATTTTGCGCCAGAACGCTCACGACACACCAGCTGATTGGTGGAGAGGAGACCGAGTGATGAAGCCAATCAGGAGAGGGGGATGATTAGGAGGCCATGATGGACAGAGGCCAATGGGCAAATTTGGCCAGGATGCCGGGGTTACACCCCTACTCTTTATGGAAGGACATCCTGGAATTTTTAACGACCACAGAGAGCAGGCACGTGCAGGGGGGGTGTACACCTGCCTCTTTGCCCCCTGATGCCCAAAGTGCCCTTTTTGTCAAGGCAAAAAAAAAAAAAACACTATTGTAATTATATATATATATATATATATATATATATATATATATATATATATATATATATATATATAAATAAAGGCCCCTTTGTGAACGCCTGCCCAATCTAACTATTAGTAAAATTAAATAAATTAAACAATAAAATGAATCGCATGATGATGACCTTTCACCCGACGACCTCATGTCTCACGCCGCTCGCGCGCGCCAGTGGAGAGTGGACTGAAAAGCGGATTCTTCAATACAGCGAGCGGTAATGTTAAGTGTTGTTCTCAGCGAAGTGTTTGTTTAGTTAGTTATTATTTGTTATCATTTTACAAGAACGACGTGGAGAGAGCATGGAGCCGTTGTTGCTGTCTTGTCTTTGTTATTTTACTAAAAACTATTTATACTTTAAACTATTATTTTTATTCCAGTATTCATTTAAAAAACACTGGTAAAGGCTTATACTGATTTTTCATCCTTTGAATTAGCCTATATCTGTTTTTTATTATCATTAAAAATATAACGTTATATAAATTCAGAACAGGTTTCAATCATGTTCATGTCAATAATGTTCATCACAGAGAAAAGTGTAGCTTTAATGATAATTCATCTGTATTTAATTTATTTGTGCAGTTCAGAAAGGTGCTACTCTTACGTTTTCTGTCTAAAAGGCCACCGGTAAATATAACATTTATTATAATGGGTTTATATAAAGATTGTTTTAAGTTCACTTAAATTAAGTGTTTTTTTAAAGCCTAATAAATATTGAAATTGGTAGCTTTCATTTATACTGTAATACAATGTCATAATGTTTCATAGAGACATTATCAGTGATACTGGCCTTCATTCATAAAAAGATGCCAATACAACACATATTTACAATATGTTGTCTTTAAATTTTAAAGTTTGTCACTATCACTAACAAAGACATCTCACATAATGTCATCTTTGCATTAATTGAGCGAATGACAATTAATGACAGTTGTCATAAACATGCATAAAACTCATGATATTCATGACGTGTCATGTCAGTCTGATGCACACACCCTCAAGTAAACTGTTACCGCTTGTTTTAATGTCTATAGTCTCAGATATACTCCAGCAGTATCAGCAGAAACAACAGCAGCAAAGGCAACAAACCCACTAAAGGATTTATTTAGGAATTTAAGATTAAGATTTTACCAGAAAAGGTTTTAGAAGTTAATGTTCAAAATCTTGTATAATATTGCTCTCTTTTTTTTGCTTGGTTTTTATTTTTATTGCATAAATGTAACTCTTGTATATTTGTAATTCAGTTTTCACCATGAAAATAGCCCCAGATACTGACATGACGTTAAATAAAACTATTCAGTACTGTACGTAACGGGCCACGTTGATTTTGAATAATGACCATGGCCTACCTACAGTTTACTATAACAGCTGTTCTTTACTATTACTACTGTATAACAGAATCATAAGTATAACAGTTTCTAATCCCAGAGTTATTATTAGGTGGAAAGATTTTTATTTTTATTTATTTTTTACTTTTAAAATATTTTGTTCAACTTTTGACCTTTTAAAGGTTTCTTATCAAAACTGCATCACAGCATTTGCTGCCATATCAATACAGAAACATCCGTATTGAAACACTGTAATGTGTCACAATATATTGCTGTATTGATATTTTGAGCACAGCCCGATTAAAAGCCTTGTTCATGAGCCCCTTTTATACTTTGAGCACCTGCCCCTCCAACGGTCTCTGCAAGGCCCTGACAGAGAGTCAGGACCTCGGTTTAACGTCTCATCCGAAGGACGGTGCTCTTTGTCAGTATAGTGTCCCCATCACTATACTGGGGTGTTAGGACCCACACAGACCACAGGGTGAGCGCCCCCTGCTGGCCTCACTAACACCTCTACCAGCAGCTACCTAGTTTTCCCATTTGGTCTCCCATCCAGGTACTGACCAGGCTCAGCCCTGCTTAGCTTCAGTAGGAAACCAGTATTGGGCTAAAGGGTGATATGGCTGCTGGTACTCTTTCAGAACAGTCAAAAAGGAACAAAACAAGAATGCGTCAGACTGTCATACTGCTAATAAGCACTTGTGATGCCATAACAACAAGCTCAAGTCACAGTAAATCACAGATATTTTATGTTGTATTTTCTACTTATCAATGACTTTAACATTGTATGACCTTTCCCAGTCTAGTTCCCCTTTCTCTTCCCATCATTTAATGTTCTCTCTGCACTTTCCCCCACAATAATACTTGTGAAATTCATTTCATTATATTCTACTTAACCTGTTAGTGAAACCTGTCTTGTTTATTTAATATATGTTTACATAAATCTGTCATGAAAATGAAAGCCAGTGTGTATAAATGATTTTATTTCAACATCGAATTGAAGAGAAAAACTATAATTAGATTTAGAAGCATAAGACAGTTATTGGGGCAAGCAGTGCACAACAAGGACTCACCTTGATATTTATATATATATATTTGTGGTTTCAGAGACTGTTGCACTGTTGCAGTGCTATCTGAGGCTAGTTATAGAATACTGCATGACAATAACAAACAAAAAAAGAAAGTCACACGAACCCACCTCAAATGACTGGAAGATGAGGCCCACATGAAACTCCTGGGGTACGATGATTTTCCATGTGCAAACTTTATTAGGCCGATAGTCGTCAGGATAATTGGGTGACTCGATCTGTCCACTGTCTCTTCTCACTTCACCTCCGCAAATAGCTGAAACCATGGATAGGACATCACACATTAACACTACATCTTTTCAGATGGGCGGATGAGCCTCTCAGCTAATGGTCAGTACACCAATATACCTTCATAAACAGCAGAGAAGCCTTTCCCCACCCAATTACTGCTGCTACGGAATTCAATCCACAGTCGACTGTCAGAAGAGACGATGGTCTCGGGTAGCTGGTCTCCACAAAAACGACCTGAAGCAAAAGATCAAATTGATCAAAAAGTTATGGAGCTCAACTTACTTCCATAACGTCATGGACAGGGTTGTAATATTTCATTATTTAGTGTTTCTTTCCAATAATCCTAAAGCCATTAAACACATTTTATACCAAAACAATGAATAAATGATCTTAATAAATATGAAAACCTTTCAAAGGTGCATTTCTCCAGTATCCATCACGGATCTCCACATGGTCGTACCAGCACAAGTGACTTCTGTACAGATCCATTGAGGTAAAATTAAGAATGATCTAACAAAGAGAAATAAGTACAGACAAAACAAATGAACAAGGTTTTTGTACCGTTGACAGACAGATATGAAGTCGGTGAGATTCTTGAAATGTATTTAAATCCAAGCCTGTACCAAGCCTGCATTTACTTGATTAAAAAATACAGCTAATATGTACAGTGCATCCAGAAAGTATTCACAGCGCTTCACTTTATCCACATTTTATGTGACAGCCTTATTCCAAAACTGATTGAATTAATTATGTTTTCCCTCAATTATACAAACAATACCCCATAATGACAACATTTGCAAATTTATTAAAAAAAATAAAATAAACAAAAATCACATGTACATAAGTATACACAGCCTTTGCCATGACACTCAAAAATGAGCTCAGGTGCTCCTGTTTTCACTGATCATCCTTGAGATGTTTCTACAACTTGATTGTAGTGCACCTGTGGTAAATTCAGTTGATTGGACATAATTTGGGAAGGCACACACCTGTCTATATAAGGTCCCACAGCCAACCAAGCCATGAAGTCCAAGAAATGTTCTGTAGACCTCTGAGACAGGATTGTATTGAGGCACCGATCTGGGGAAGGGTACAGTGAGCACAGTGGCCTTTATTATCCATAAATGAAAGAAGTTTGGAACCACCAGGATTCTTCCTAGAGCTGGCTGCCCGGCCAAACTGAGCGATCAGGGGAGAAGTGCCCTAGTCAGGGTGGTAACCAAGAACTTAATGGTCACTTTGACAGAGCTCCAGCGTTTCTCTGTGGAAAGAGGAGAACCTTCAGAAGAACAACCATCTTGCCAGCAGCCATATCACCCTGTAGACCAAGACTGGTTTCCCACTGAAGCTAAGCAGGGCTGAGCCTGGTCAGTACCTGGATGGGAGACCAAATGGGAAAACCAGGTAGCTACTGGTAGAGGTGTTAGTGAGGCCAGCTGGGGGTGCTCACCCTGTGGTCTGTGTGGGTCCTAACACCCCAGTATAGTGATGGGGTGACTGTACTGTCAAGAGCACCGTCCTTCGGATGAGACGTTAAACCGAGGTCCCGACTCTCTGTGGTCGTTAAAAATCCAATGTCCTTCGATAAAGAGTAGGGGTATAACCTCGGCATCCTGGCCAAATTTGCCCATTGGCCTCTGTCCATCATGGCCTCCTAATCATCCCCATATAATGATTGGCCTAATCACTCGGTCTCCTCTCCACCAATCAGCTGGTGTGTGGTGAGCGTTCTGGCGCAAAATGGCTGCTGTCGCATCATCCAGGTGGATGCTGCACATTGGTGGTGGCTGAGGAGATTCCCCCTTCTATGTAAAGCGCTTTGGGTGTCTAGAAAAGTGCTATATAAATGTAATGAATTATTAAATTAATTATTAATTATCTCTGCAGCACTCCACCAATCAGGTCTGTATGGTAGAGTGGCCATATGGAAGCCATTCCACAGTAAAAGGTAGATGACAGACCGCCTGGAGTTTGCCAAAAGGCACCTGAAGGACTCTCAGACCTTGAGAAACAAAATCCTCTGGTCTGATTAAACAAAGATTGAACTATTTGGCCTAAATGGCAAGCATCATGTCTGTAGGATACCAGGCACCACTCATCACCTGGCCAATACCCATCCCTACAGTGAAGCATGGTGGTGGCAGCATCATGCTGCGGGGATGTTTTCAGCGGCAGGAACTGGGAGATGAAATCTCGCAATCCCCTAGTCAGGATCGGTGAAAAGATTAATGCAGCAATGTACAGAGACGTCCTAAATGGAAACCTGCTCCAGTGTGCTCTGGACCTCAGACTGGGGTGAAGGTTCATCCTCCAACAGGAAAATGACCCTAAGCACAGCCAAGATAACAAAGGAATAGCTATGGGACAACTCTGTGAACGTCCTTGAGTGGTCCAGCCAGAGCCCAGACTTTAACATGATTAAACATCTCTGGAGAGATCTGAAAATGTCTGTGCACCGATGCTCCCCACCCAACCTGATGGAGCATGAGAGGTCCTGTAAAGAAGAATGGGAGAAACTGACCAAACATAGGTGTGCAAAGCTTGTAGCATCACACTTAAAAAAGACTTGAGGCTGTAATTGGTGACAAATGTGCTTCAACAAAGTATTGAGCAAAGACTTACTTATGTATTGTGATTTTTTTAATAATTTGCTAATATTTCAAACAAACTTATTTCACATTTTCATTATGGGGTATTGTTTGTAGAATTGAGGGAAATAATGAATTCAATCCATTTTGGAATAAAGCTGTAACATAACAAAATGTGGAAAAAGTGAAGCGCTGTGAATACTTTCCGGATGCACTGTAAGTTAATTTTTACATGATCCTTCAGAAATCATTCTAATATGCTGATTTGCTGCTCAAGAAACATTTTAACATTATTTTGAAATAAAAAATGTATATCCCTTAAATGTCTTTAGTGACCTGATCATTGACTACCCTCCTCCTAATTCATTTTTTTTTTTTTTTTAGTTTTTGACATCAAACTTCTTAGTATTCCTCAATTAATTATAAACAATATATCAATATAAAAGAATGCCTGTTTTTCCATTCATGTTTTGTAAAAAAAAAAAAAAAAAAAAGTATAGGGTCGATAACGACCCGAAGTGTGTATGAGTGCAAGTATATTTTTTTCTACACAACAATAATTGAACCTTTATTCCACAGAGTGGCAATGTCTGATACACAATGATGAAGTGGTGTTTCACTCGTACTTACTGCAGACAGAAAATAAAAGAATAGTAAGTACACTGTAAAAAAAAGTGTTTTTTGTTGGTTTAACTTAAAAAAGTAAGTAACCTGGTTGCCTTAAAATGTTGTGTTTATTGAACTTAAAAATTTTAGTTAATACAATGAATGAAATTTGTTTAATAAATAGAAACTCAAAATATTTTTGTATCTGAACCACATAAGAAAAAATTATAAATCAGGAAAATAGCACTATTTGGCATGTTTCACTGCGTCATCAGAAATAAAACACACACAATTACCCAATATGCTTACAAAATCTTTTAATAATATTTTAATAAAGGTTGTAGAATCTCAAAAAATTTTCATTGTATTAACTCAATTTTAATTTCAATGAACTCAAAACATTAAGGCAACTTTTAAAATTTTAGGTTAGCCAGGTAACTTTTTTTCTAAATATTTTTTTACAGTGTATAATCTGCAAAACTTGAAATTGTTTAGCGATTTAATGCAGAACAATGCTGAACACAATCAAATATTAGTGTCACTGTCACTTGGTTGGATCTGGTGAAGATGCCGCAGCAATCAAAATGTTTATTTTGAAGATCTTGAAAATTATAGTTTTGAGAATATGTTTAAGATTGAAAATATGAGCCAGATGCTGAATGTACTGGGGAATGAACTCTGACGAGGACAATGATGGTGTAAAACATCTGCTCAAACTGAAGGCTTCCGAGCTCCAAAAGGTAGCAGAATATGCTTTATTTTATTATTCTGTAATTCTAATGTCAGTAGAGTTTTATATTATCATGACAGGTAGAGATCTTGGGTGATTTAATGGTTAGATAGAAATCTTTAATAACATTATTAATGTTATTACTGTCAATTTTTGTCATTTTCATGCATCAATGCTTAATTAAAAAACATATATTACTGACACCAAACTTTTGAATAGTGTTATATATTGTAAGTTTAGATGTTTTTCAAAAGCTGTTTGAAAACAAGCATAATCTTTTGTTAATATTTTTTTTTAATTTATGTTTTGTGTAAAAAAAAAAAAAAACGTTTTACTGACTGAAAAATGTGTTATGAAACACCCATCAAAATGTCTATATATTCAATGTGAAGATCTACCTTTTCCCCAGGCGTGACCGATATCCTCCATATACAGTGAATATATGCGGCATATCCGTTAGGGAACCCAGGGGAGGAGAAGTTTCCAGTGCTGTCCTGAAGGCTCTCGCCACATCCTGTGCATAAACCAGAGTTGAAACCACATTGAGAGAAACTTACAGATGCTTGACCTTGAAACTGTAGGAGTTTTGCAGATGGTAAGGTCAGTTTTTAGGATCATGATTTTATTTTGAAGCAAGAAATCACCATAATTCCACCTAAGTTTAAAAAAGATGACTTAAACGGCAAATGTTCAGTTATAGGGAATAATTATGCAGCTGTTTTCATTGTTCCACTGTAAATGGATAATTAAACGAGCTATGTTTCCATCCACCTATTTTTAAAGCGCATTTTGGGATATCGCATCAAAAACTGCTGAATGGAAATGCCAAGATGCGCATAAATTCTAAAAATTCGCATAAAAAATGTATGCGCTCATTTGAGTGATTCATTTTCTATTCGATGCGAAAACTAACCTAAACTATGGTGAAAATGCAATTACAGAGTAAATTCCTTGATGCGCATTAAAATAAAGCATGTGACTTTGCGCGATGCAACAGCATAACTGTACTAACCAATAGAAAAATCTTATTGCAAAACATTTGAAATGCTGTTTTGGTCATTCAGAAGGTATATTTTCCCTCCTAGAACTGTTACACGATCGCGCTCCCAAAAAGCATCATCTGCCTCTGAAAGCAAGACAAAACGTTTATTGCATTTGATCTGCACACTCTGAGATGCAAATAATTTTTTATATACGAAAATTATTATTTATGGTGGTTTCTTCAATCTTTCTTAGTGATTTTTAGCGGCAGATTATCAGGAAGTGACGATTCTGTCTCTTCGACTCACTGGATGGAAAAGGTGCTTTATTCACAAGTGTCTTATGCAATATTGCAATTTTTGTTCACAAATTAAATTCGCAACTTTGGGTGGAAACATAGCTACTGATGGCAGTCACAAATGTATCTGTCAAGAACATGCCAATCTTTGGAAGCGATTGCAGAAGGAAAGGGTGTCTGAGAAGGCCCACTTACTTGGACACTTGTATAATTTTCTTGCTTGAGCGATGTCCCCTTTGCTCAGTCTCGTCCGTTGTCCGATGGGAGGTCGGACTCCATCAACCTCATACCTTGGCAGCATGGTATCAAGATAGATGCCTCTGTTTTTCAGACATAAAAACAACAGCTCCCCAATTATTCGAAAGTGGATTTTCAGAAACCTTTTAGAGGATCTAAGATACAGCAGCAGGGAGGGGAAAAAAAGTTCCTACGTAAGTATTCGTGCTGCCTTAAAATGTTTCTTGAAATGTGAAGTTGTACTGAGTGACAACTGGGATATTTGCATTGACTAAACCTCAAATGTAAATGAGATAATTTTGCAATGGCTTCAAACACCGTACAACTACTTTTATGTCAATTTAAACAGAATATGCATAAATGTACACTGATCAGATATAACAACCACCATCCTAATATTGTGTTAGAAATATTGTCCCCCTATTGCTGCCAAAACAGCCCTGACCCGTCGACGCATGGACTCCATCAGACCCATGAAGGTGTGCTGTGGTATATGGCACCAATATGTTAGCAGCAGATACTTTAAAGTCCTGTAAGTTGCGAGGTGCTGTCTACATGGATCGGACTTGTTTGTTCAGCACATCCCACAGATGCTCGACTGGATTAAAATCTGAGGAATTTGGAGGCCAAGTCAACACCTCAAACTCGTTGTGCTCCTCAAACCATTCCTTAACATTTTTTGCTTTTGTGGCAGGGCGCATTATCCTGCTGAAAGAGGCCACAGCCACCAGGAAATACTGTATCTATGAAAGGGTGTACCTGGTCTGCAACAATGCTTAGGTAGGTGATGCGTGTCAAAGTAACATCCACATGGAAGGGCGGGACACAAAGATTCCCGGCAGAACATTGCCCAAAGTATCACGTGGTATGCCTCTACCTGCTTGCCTTCTTCCCATAGTCACCACAATATGCTGATTTGGTGCTCAAGAAACATTTTATTATTACATTTAAGTGTCTTAGGTGTCCAAATATGTTTTGGGGACACTCATTTTATGACATCAGAGATCCAGCTTGCCTTCCAACCAATTCCAATATTCCTAAATTAAAATATCTGCCTATGACCCACATTTGACTGATATCTGCCCACTATATATAGTCTTTCTCTCTGATGTTTTGAGAACAGAATGATTGCTCTTCACTCTCGTCCAGTTCTCATGATGACAGTACCCTGAATGGCCAGCATGAGGATGCAGAGTGGTCAGAGTAAAGTTTAAAACATCGCCTCCCTAGACTCTGACTCCCTGGAGCCCACCCTGCATGCCAGAGTACAACAGCATGCCAGCTATTCAATTGTCCAGGACAAAAAAGCCTGGAAGGGCTTTGTTTGTTTTGGCCTAATTCCAGGATCCCCTGACAGCCAAATGCTGGAGGTAAAACCACACAATGTGAATATTCCTAGTTGAGAGGCCATAGGACAGGGGCCACTTTGCAAAACACACAAAAAAAAAAAAAATCAGGGAGAAACTATGGCAGAATTTTTTTGCTGGCGATTCGCTCAAATTAACTTTTTGAATACTTTTAACCAATTAATTAAAAATAACAACTACAAAAACAATTCACACAGCATTATGGCTCACGAGAACAACGTTTATACTCCACATAAAGACCACACAAAATACCAGTCCATAAAATAAAATAACCCTGACTATAGGATTATACTGTAGTGTAATGTGACTTTTACAGAAGTTGACCACAACATCCTTGAATATGTATTCATTCAGGGTAAAACTTCACCGGGATTAGGCTGGCCACCGATTTTAAGACAGATTTTGGGCCCAATTTGCAACCCCCAATGTTATGGGTGTGTGGTCCTATTCAAGGCTTCTCACAACTTACTTGTCCAAAAAAAATCCTTGTTTTGTGTTGATTGTCCAATCCTTGAATTGTGTGATGTCATTATGATTATTTTACTGCTCCCAATCATGCCGAAGCCCACAATATATCCCAAACTTTGATGAGGCTGTCCATGATGTGATACACACAATAGCCAATGAGAGCAAGGAAACTTCACCAACCGGATGTTGTGTGCTTCTATAGCTGAAACTTGGCAACCACAAACATGCCACAAATGTGGAGTACTAAGAAAGATCACCCATATTCTCTTTTTCTCCTTTGTTTTTTATACCCACAAAACAAAACTCACTCCAGGAGAACCAGCTGATGACGTTGATTGTCATCAATCGTCCTCAACATGTCTGATCTCAAGAATCTCTGTGAGATCTCATCACTTTGAACATTTTTCAATCAATAGAATCTACTGAGCATTCGGTTGAAAAATCAGTTGAAACTGACCTTATGTCTGTGGTCTCCCACAGTTTTAAAATCATTTAAGATTAGAAAATCGTCTAGTGTGTCCCAGGCCTTAGCCTCGCTGTTTCGAAACTCTTTGCAAGTTTTCAAAATGACTAATTCAGCGAAGCTTTGTAAGACCCTAAAGAACTGACCAAAGAACACTCCACCAGACGTCTAACTGCACTTCAGCCTTGGCTCCATGTCTGGATTCCTTCCTCTTGTCCTAAACAACAGGCCCTCAAAGCAGCTGGCTGCATCTCCATCTTCAAGCCACTAACAACAGGTTAGTCAGCAGTCTGTGAGAGCGCCAAGCCCTTGAGTCCTGCACTGCCTCATCAGCTCAACTCTTTTCTTAAAACCAAAACACTGCAATGACGTTCCTGTCATTTCATAAATAGGGCCAGATTTAGTAAACATGGCAAATTAGCGTGAGAGCGCAATTCCAAAAAAGCGCAGCTGGGAATGGAAAGTCCTGCGCGTGATCTACTGATGACGCACAAATTAAAGAACAGAGACACAGACGGGTCTTTTTCATAATGACCAATGCAATCTACCAGTTAGCATCGTTTTTAAGCAGTAAATAATGGCGCAAACACCAGTAAATTGACAATCAGAAACCTTAGCAAACATTGCATGATTAATTTAAATATTCTCCAGCATCTGAAAGGATAAGCAATAAAATCTGCCACAAAAAACGATGAGGTTCATTCTCGTGTTATGCAGCACGTTTGAGCTTCTACAAGAACAAATAAGGTTAATTTTCGTGTTACACAGCATGTTTGAGCTTCACCAAAAACAGATGAGGTTTATTCTTGTGTTATGCATCATGTTTGACCTTCCGACAAGAACCAATGAGGTCCATTCTAGTGTAACACAGCACTTTTGGGCTTCCCCAAGAACCAATGAAGTTCATTCTTATGTTATGCATCACATTTGAGCTATCCTGAGAACCAATGAGGTTCATTTTAATGTTACGCAGCACGTTTGAGCTTCTGCAAGAACCAATGAGGTTCATTCTCATGTTATGCCACATGTTTGAGCTCCTGCAATAATCAATGAAGTCCATATACAGCTCCTTCTAAAGAAATTAGCATATTGTGATAAAGTTCATTATTTACCATAATGTAATAATAAAAATTAAACTTTCATATATTTTAGATTCATTGCACTCCAATTGAAATATTTCAGGTCTTTTATTGTTTTAATACTGATGATTTTGGCATACAGCTCATGAAAACCCAAAATTAAAAAAATTAGCATATCATGAAAAGCTATTAACCTAATCATCTCAATCAACTAATTAACTCTAAACACCTGCAAAAGATTCCTGAGGCTTTTAAAAACTCCCAGCCTGGTTCATTACTCAAAACCGCAATCATGGGTAAGACTGCCGACCCGAGCCTGTCCAGAAGGCCATCATTGACACCCTCAAGCGAGAGGGCAAGACACAGAAAGACATTTCTGAACGAATAGGCTGTTCCCAGAGTGCTGTATCAAGGCACCTCAGTGGGAAGTCTGTGGGAAGGAAAAAGTGTGGCAAAAAACGCTGCACAACGAGAAGAGGTGACCGGACCCTGAGGAAGATTGTGGAGAAGGACCGATTTCAGACCTTGGGGGACCTGCGGAAGCAGTGGACTGAGTCTGGAGTAGAAACATCCAGAGCCACCGTGCACAGGCGTGTGCAGGAAATGGGCTACAGGTGCCGCATTCCCCAGGTCAAGCCAGCACATTTAAACTTCCACAAGAACCAATGAGGTTCATTCTCGTGTAACACAGTACCATTAACTTATGAAAACTTATTATAAAGGGTTACCATTTAATTTGTTAGAGAATAAATAATGGTTGTTAATTATCCAATCAAAACACAAAATAAAATTTAAAAGTGTAAATGGGTGGTTTAGAAGAAATTGTATGCATATTATCCAATTATCTCTAAAATAATAATATCTAGTTGTGTACAAGTGCATTAAATGCTTATGAGTCCAAACCTGGAAAAGGTGTTTCTGGCATAATGCATGATACTGTCAAAGTCGTAAACCTCCCCGAGCGAATCCACATCATCTGGCTCCATCTTTATGAAATTGTACTCCTGACCTGTAAAATGCGACATAGGCTCCATCACACAAACACTTCTACTGAATCCCATGCAATTACAGATTATTCTGGATTTCAGATATTGTTTAATGCATTAAAAGTAGCAACAACAAACATATATAGAAGTATGAGATGCTATTCCAGTTAACCAGAAGCTTAGATAGTTCTTGTACCTGGCTGGATGTTTTCTCGAAATATATCAACGTGTGCATCCCGATCAGGTCGTGTGTGTTCGTGCCAGAATCCAATGACATGTCCAAGTTCATGCACCACAATGCCAAACTTGTCACAGTTCTTGCCGATAGATATGGCCTGTGGACCTCCACCTCTACGCCCAACAAATGAGCAGCACCTTCAAAAAAAGCCAACCTGGCATTAGAAAACACTTTTGAACGTATTTAGCAGATGCATTGGGTAAACAGAGTCAAATTAATGTATCTCTGATATGCTTGGTCTTGGCAGAATAGATCTGCTACACTGCTACTGCTGTTGGTTATTGCTGCTGAAGACCAAGTAAGACATGCTGCGGCTGTACAATATGGCATACATTAAAGGAACTGTATGTAAGAAATGTATTTCAAATAATCATAAAATGGCCCTGATATGTCACTAGACATTAAGAAATCATGTTAATTTCAAATACTTATATCACTGACAACAGTAGTCCGGCCAGGATTTCGTCATTTAAAAGTTGTTGTTGCAGCCCTCAACTGATGTTGTGTTTTGCCCTGAAGCTCCACCCTCCACCTATCGACCAATCACGAGGTCAGTAGTGTTTCGGCATCCTGGTTGCCAGCTCTGCTCTAGTTACCACAGCTGCAGATACAAACGTTCCTGCTGGATCCTACAGCCTATCTGGCAACCTTTAGTCAGGGTGGAGGGGGATAGGGGATACAGCGCTCTACAGTCATATGAAAATGATTGCAGTACCAGTTTTGGCCACAATCTTACATACAATTTTTTTAATTACTCATAGCAGATCTATACAGGACAGGTGGAACTGGGGAAGGTGAGGGGTTTCTGAAAGCACGCTGCAACTGCTACAGCAAATGCTGGCCAGTGTTAAAAGGTTGATCAGAGAGCTCATTGGCAACTGATACAGCAGGAACCAATCAGCTGTGCCCAATAGAGAATCATGTTAAAGAGTTAAAGACATTTCAGCCTGCACCATCTAGAGTTTCATGACAGAACTTTGTATTTATATTGTTAAAAATGAAACAAGTAAATAAGTTATTTTAAACATTCTATTCATCAAAAAAATCCAGATTTTTTTATTATTTTTTTTATGGTTTCCACCAGTGTTGGGTAAGTTACTTTTTTTTTTTAAAGTAATTATTTACTAGCTACTAATTACATCTGCAAAAGTGTAATTAGATTACTAATTATTCTCTCTAAAAGTATTACATTACTTTACAAATTACTTTCTATATCTCATATCAGCATCAACCAGTTAAACAATCAAAGGATAGACATAAAACTGCTCTATAATTTCCATAGACAGTAAAAGAAATGGACAGAGCGTTCCCATAGACTTTAACGACGAAAAATGAAGTCAATTAGAAGCACTCACTTCCTGATGGCTGAGCGAACTGCGCAGGCTCAGACTGAGCTTGACGATGTAGATGTGACGTGAGCAACCTGTCTGAAAGCTGTAAGTCTTCTAGTTGTTGTGGAAAGTGAAATCTGAATCACGTTGTTTAAATATTTTCTCCCGTTGCTTTTGGCTCACTATGGGCTTCTCCCCATTCTGCCCCCTTGACTTTATCGGACTTTATGTCTCCACGTCCCCCCGACTGTCTCATAGACAGTAAAAGATTGTTTCTGAGCGTCTCCTCCTGTCTATATGGTTATTTCTCAACTGTGCGACAGAGTCGCCTTGGTTATGACGCAATCATTAGCCTATTTTTTACAAAAACAGCTTCTGCGGGGCGATAGTGTAAGATACAAGGTAATGGAGCGTTTATACATTTTCATGTTTCTTTATAAATCAACAATGGACAAATGGAGTCTTTAAACGCCTCAGATGTAAAGTTATTCACTGTCAAAGTGACTCAAAAATGAATGGGAGTCAATGGGATGCTAACAGCAGGTGATGGCTTAGTTAGCAATGGATGCCCCTATGGGTGGAACGCTTTCCGAGTGCTAGATTACCCCCTTGATTATTTCAAATAAATATAAAATTGCATAAATTATTCTTGAAAGTATTCCCCTCCCTGTTTAAAGGCAGCAGGTTACATTACAAACATGCATGTTACATCAACTGTTCTTTTATATAGAATTGTTCAGTAGTTTATATACAGTATTTAATGCAATTACATTGTAATGATGCTGAATATTCTGCTTTGATCAGAGGAATAAATGGCATTTTAAAATATAAACAATATAATATAATAGATAACACTAGATATGGACACAATAAAGTCCATTTTAACTTTTGAACATTAGTGTACTCTGATAAATGGTGTTTGTCCTAACAAACAAGGTAGGGTAAAATATCAAGGTCATCCTTCAGCCTTCTGATTTATTGAAGTTCAACAAAGTGTTGCTCAATTCCACAGACACATAATAAGCTGAATGCAGCAAACTCTATAGTCGGTCAGACCTTGAGGTCAGAATCTGCCTCTGCTGAGAAAATAAGTAGCTTTGTGTGGACTGAATCCAAAGAAAGGATGTTTTTTTTTCGTCACAGGCAGTATGGCCTGCTCTATAGGGAACTGCGGTTTAGTAATGTGGCTGTTAGAGCCATATTCCATATTCCATCTTTTTACTAACACAGCAACACATACACTGTCAATCATTCATTTAATATTTTGCTTGTTATCAGAAATAATCTCCTCTAGAGGTAACTTATTCTGGCTGCGTTTACACTTGGCATTAACATGCGATCATGTCAATCAGGACTGCGAGTTTACATTTGTTCAACATCAAGTGGTCGCCATCCGGATAACTGATCGGATTTATGTTTCCCGCAAAATATTAAATTTAGGTATGTAATAGGCCTTTATCACGGTGTGTAAAACAACTTTCGCATTATCCTCTACAGAAAACCTCGTTACATGGTCATTAAAGGGTTAGTTCACCCAAAAATGTAAATTCTGTCGTTATTTCTCTCCCTTATGTCGTCCGAAACCCATAAGACCTTCATCTTCGAAAAAACAGAAATGAAGATATTTTTCTTCTTATCTAAATTCTTACAGGTTGGGATAGACATGAGGAGGATTAATAATAACAGAATTTTCAGTTTTGGGTGAACTAACCCTTTAAGCGGGGACGTTTCCCCCACTCTATATTGCAGACAGAAATGGGAGATTATTTATAATAAACATGCCAAAACGTGTGGAAATAGCTCTTTTTACTGGCTGTAGTCTTTAGCCTCTGGCCAAAAAATCCTCCGATGACGCAAAATGATGATATTTGCGCCATCTGAGGATTTTTTTCCAGAAATAAAATACAGAAATCTCTCATCTCAGGGGGATATTGGGGGTCGGGGGGGCTGGGTAGCACGATCATTTGAATATACTCCCGGTTCTCTTTTGATACAAAGCCATATGCTAAAGTAACCCTTTAAGTTAAAATTATATTAAAAGGATTGTATAATTATATTTGTACTAGTGCTGTCAAAATTAGTATATTAACGCATGTGATTATTTTTTTCAGTTTACCACGTACAAAAATATTTACCAGAAAAAAACGCTTTGGCTAGCGTTATATTATATTATCAGGCTCTTATTCATGCAAATGCTTTAAAACCAATTAAGAGCGACAAGACAAAAGAGAACGCGGTGAATGTGAATGTCCTGACAAACACACACAATGCACAGAAAGATGCGTACCAGTATCAAGTTCTCTTGCAAATGGACAAACAATAACATACAAAATAATTTCTTGTTGAGTATTATCATAAGAGCAGTCTTAACTTAAATGAGTTAAATAATGTCTTAAATTAACTTAAACAGTTGTGAGAAAATGAGACCGCACATTAGATCCGCGTCATGTTCGACAGCGGCAGATCTTAAAGTGACAGAAGCGGGAATAAAGTTGTTGCGGTGATGTCATTAATGTTAATCAAAGAACAAGGTAACCGTAGCTTTACTAAAGATTGTTTTAAGTTCACTTAAAATAAAAGTAATTTTTTAAAAAGCCTAATAAATGTTGAAATTGATAGCTTTTTACTATACTATACTATACTATTGAATGTCTATCATTAAAGGTGCACTATGCAACTTTCCGTCCACTGGAGAGCGCATATTCTAAACAAAGGCGTATTTTGATGACACCAGGTGGGAGCAGTATCTTGGGACATGTGGTCTTCACCTCACAGCCGGTGGAAAATAGGACTCGGACAGAAATCATGTTCATGGATGCGGTTATTAACGTTACTGTAGTGTAAAACAGAGCAGGATCGAGTGTTGTGGAGCTGAGCACGGCCGCTGGAGCGATTGTTATAAAAACACACGGCTCGCGGGTACAGGGACTTTTATTATGACGGGACAGGACACAGTCACCAGGCGCGGGCACTTCCGCTTTTTCAGGTCAGGTAAAGCAGCTCTTTTTTTATCATATCAGACACATTTAAGTGTGTTTAAAATGATGTTATGACATTACTCTGTGCGTTCGCATAAAATACTACATAGTGCACCTTTAATGTTTATTTCCATAGAGACATTAGTCTCTAATGCCATTACTATAAAATGCCTTTACAACAAATATTTAAAACATACTGTCTTTAAGTTTTTTCTACATTGATTTAGAGATTTCTGTGAAATGATTACAATATAAAAACACTGGAAACAATTTCAATCAATGCGAAAATATTAATATGAAAAAAGTGTGATTAATTTGGTAATGTTTCAATTGACAGCACCAATTTATACAAAGGTGTATATATGTGTAGTCACTCTGAAAGTAACAGAGGCATGTTTTTAATCAAAATTGACACTATTTGCCTTCTTAATGCACACTTTGGGTCTCACTGCAAAATATATATTGTGCACATTATTCAAAACAAACAAATGCTTGGTCTCTGCTCTTTTTCTGCTAATGGCAATTTAATTATGTTAACCAAAAGCCAAGCTATTTAGACATTGATTTTGCAAATGCACATTCACTATAGTGTCAAGTTAGACAATAGTATATTTGTGTGTGTGTGTGTGTGTGTGTGTGTGTGTGTGTGTGTGTGTGTGTGTGTGTGTGTGTGTGTGTGTGTGTGTGTGTGTGTGTGTGTGTGTGTGTGTGTGTGTGTGTGTGTGTGTGTGTTGAATATCCTGTAATATGGTTAGTGGAGGGCAATTCAGTAACTACTCTGCAGCAATCCCTGCTGGGAGCCAGATTTGTTCTAAAAGAAAACTTGTTTGCACACTTGATGCCTATAGAAAGCCAATTCAAGGAAACTGTTAAAATGATTTGCGCTTTTGAATGCTGGCAGGGAGGTGAGTTTCTATGCATCGGGGACTAAAGGAGCAACTGGAAAAATCAATAAGGTGAGCAACAGTAGTCTCTCTATAAAGACACTGAGAACGTGAACTTACCCACATGGCCGGATGGTAAAGACGATGTAGCTCTCCTCCGTGCTTCTTTCCATGAACGTCACACAAGTGTGTTTCTCCCAGTGGCGCATGGCTTGCTTGAAAATGGCTCGCTGGCTGCCTGCAGGGTGTTTGATTTAAATCAGTAAAGCACAGGGGTCATCTAGGTAACACTTTGAGCGGTGACTTACTAATGAAAAGGATATAAAGACTTTAACAATACACTACAAAAACAATTTAGGGTTAGTGTTAAGCTTACGGCGAAAGAGCTGTTTGTGTAAGCTTTTGTGTAAGTGCATTTGGAACATAAGGAGATCATGCAAAACAAAACCACATACTGTTCAGGAGAATATCAAATTAAAAACAAAACAGGGCTTTACCGCTAAAGTTGCCACTTATAATATAAGGTATTATGCCATCCGGCCAAACTCTCTCAGGTCTGGCTGTGGCCGCTCTCCTTCTGCGTAGAAGCCTTTGGTTGGCCAATACTGGGTCGTCCTTTGCAGTGCTATTAGCTGAGGATCTGTTGGCTAGGGCAAAGACAATGCTTCAGGCAAAATCTACTTTACTCAGAATTTTCATTAAGTTTGTAAAGACCTGATTGCACGGAATAAAGTATGCATTTATTTAATAATATGTGCTGGCTAGGTCAATTCTTAACGACATGAGGAAAACTGCAGTCTAATCTATCTGATTAAATTTTAGGTAATATAATCAGACTACATTTTGATTACGTTTAGATTACTTTTGACCTAAAATAAATGCATAACATACTTTGTTCTTAACATAAAATGCTTTAAACATCACGTTACGTCAAGGTTTCCAAAACTGAGGTTTGCGAAGAAACTGCAGGATGATTATGAGTTGATGAAAAGATCATTAATTCAATCTCAACAATGACAAAAAAAATTTTTTAGTCAGCACTAAACAAATATTTTATTTATATGAAATATTATTTAATCTAAAAGAAATGTGTGTGTGTATATATATATATATATATATATATATATATATATATATATATATAATAATTGTAATATTAACATAATATAAATATTATGTAAGTATTTCATTTACCTGAATGGCAATTCACCATCAGGAAGGCGTGTACATTTTTTAAAACATGATTTTATTTTTTCAGTTTAAAGGTGCCCAATGTAACTTTTCCATCCGCTAGAGGGCGCCTATTCTAAACAAAGGCGTAGCTTGATGACACCAAGTTTGGATGCAGCATCTTGGGACGTGGTCGGGATAGTACTCAGGCAGAAATCAAGTTCCTGGATGCGATTATTAATGTTAATAATCATGCTGTCTAATCAGCATCTTGATATGCCACACCTGTGAGGTGGATGGCTTATCCGAGCAAAGGAGAAGTGCTCACTAACCGTTTTTTGACAGATTTGTGAATGATGATTGAGAGAAATTGGCCTTTTGTACACATAGAAAAAGTCTTAGATCTTTGAGTTCAGCTCATGAAAAATAAGGGGCAAAAACAAAAGTGTTGCGTTTATAATTTGTTTTGTGTAATTCCTTGGTCTGTGCTTGGGAACCGGTCTCACCTGAATCAGGTATGGGGAACTTAGAAGAGTCCTTCGCTGTAGCAACCATATAGTTCGCTTTAAGGAAGCGCAAATCCTCCTCATCTAAGGCTATGTCCCCTAGAAAAGCAGCTAGACAAAGAGAATTAGAATACATTACCGACTGAATTTCTCAAGGTCGAGTAGCATGCATGAAACCCTATATGAGACTCACGAGGAGAGAAAACATCATCATAATGAGAAGCAGCATTCAGCAGCCCCGCTTTATGTTCTTGTTAGCGGTTCACAGTTCCGCAGAAACTAAATCTGTGCTCTGGGATCACTCCTGCAACTTGTGGCTAACTCTCATAAAAGCTGGTCAGATTGCAGGGAGATTTTGAAAAGTAACCACACACCAACTCTGACTTTGCTCCAGGGCTTTAATAATTAACGCTACGCTATGCAGGCAGAAGCCATTTGTTATAAAGTGCAGGTGCAGTGCCTTTATAATTGAGGGATTTGAAAAGGACTTTACAAATCTAAATGAACAGGGATTATGTATTACCTTTGGACTTTTTTTTTACCTAAGGACCTATTAGCTGCCTTTCAGCAGACACTTTGTATTTCCCAGGGACTTACAGCAGAGTAATTGCATGGATGGTCCCCCTCTATTAGCAGTTATCTGTACTAGAAAACAGAGCAAATTTGTCATTCTAGAATTTCCCCCTTGACTGGAAAATGCCATTCGGGATTTCTGTTATCTTGATTGTTGAGTTTTTAATCCTTTACATTCATTAAAGCTTTGAATGTTAAGTCACCACCATCTTCAAACTGACGTATTTGTCTATATATAATCCATAAGTAAAGGGAGAAGTTTTTCGCAACTAAAAAAAAGCTTAATAAATTTTGGTTGGGTAAACAAACCCTATATATATATAGGGTTTGTTTACCCAACCACAATATATATATATATATGTGTGTGTGTGTGTGTGTGTGTGTGTGTGTGTGTGTGTGTGTGTAAAATAACTGTTATTGTGTTATCACTATTTGAATTTATTCATTCTTATGAATTTCAGCATCATTACTCCAGTCTTAAGTGTCAGATGATCCTACAGAAATTATATGATAATTTGCTGCTCAAGAAACATTTTTATTATCAATGTTGAAAACTGTTGTGTAAAACCTTTTTTTTATTTTTTTATTAATAGAAATCTCAAAAGAACAGTATTATCTCAAAACGTTATCTCAACTTTAAAAAAAAAATGTAATTATATAAATTATATTTTTAACAAAAGCCAATTTTTTCCTGTTTTAATGAATTTCTTACAGGAAAAGAACTGGAAATATTGATGATGTTAATAATAATAATGATAATGATAATGATAATGATAATGATAATGATAAATAAACAAACAAACAAACAAACAAACAAACAAACAAACAAACAAACAAACAAACAAACAAATAAATAAATAAATAAATAAATCAACCAACAAACAAACAAATAAATAAATAAATGAAACTGTTTTAAACAGCCAATAGATGTTATTAGGAAGAGGGAACCACATCATTCTAAAGAACATTATATTGTACAAAATATGAAGATAATGTAATGTGCATGAAATACACATTTTATTAAAAATATGTTTATTTTGTCAACTTTTCAGAGAGCTATTACCTTATTTTGGCACGGCTTTCATTTCCACTAATTATTTTTACCCTTTATATTCTGTAAAGACATCATAATAACTGTGGCTGTGAGCACTCATCATGTCTGGAATTCGTGACCTAGCAGCAGAATTCATATTTTTATGGACTAAGTAGCAGCAGGGAGCACTTTTATTATTTTACCCTGGTGATATCAGCCTGGCAGGACACCTTATTAAGCCTGAAACGTTTGCTAAACAAAACAAACACCTGGTTTTGCCTCACTTGAATTTTTAACCCAAAGGGGTCAAATCTATGAACACGCATATAAAAACATACATTCACACCCTCATGTCACACAGTTCTCCAAGAGAAGAAGCATCTCACAACATACCAATTTTGAGGTAAAGCAGTTCCCAATTAAAGGTTAAATTTAAATCTGCAGTCTAAACAGATTAACAGATAAATGGCCATGAGTCACTATTAGCATCCATCTTCACTGCTGTTCTGCTCGAAACGGAAAGTGCACACAGACACAAAAGCAATCAAAGTTTCGCCCTTATTAAAATAATAGTCAATACATTGCCAGGTTTCACCGAACCGTTCACCTTCAGCTTGTTCTCAGTCCAAACCATTTCCTTTCAACAAAATGGATTTAAAGACAGGATTTAAAGTCCCGGGAACCATACTTCAGATTTAAAGGAGTAGTTTACCCAAAAATTAAATTGATCCCATAGTTTACTCACCCTCAAACCATCCTAGGGGTATATGTAAGTTGTGGGTGGGTCCTTCTCCAGTAAACTTTTACTGCCATTAAGTGCAAATTGCCCACCTTGATTAAAGGGTTAGTTCAACCAAAAATAAAAGTTTTTATTCTAATGTCGTTTGACACCCGTAAGACCTTTGTTCATCTTCGGAACACAAATGAAGATATTTGTGTTGAAATTCGATGGCTCCGGATATTTTTTAATATAACTTAAGGCCCGTCCACACGAAGCCAGCGCTTTCCTAATCCGATCTTTTTTTCCCCTCGTTTCAAGAAATATCTGCGTCCACACGAGATTAAGAAAACGGACTAAAAACAATGTAGTTTGCATGCCAGGCCAGTGTGTGCCGCTGTAATTCTGCCACAGAAATACACTAAAAACGGAGAAGAAGAGTTGTGGCTAGCAGGGGTATAGCAGTGGTCGGAGGTGAGGAAAAATCTCACAATAAAATAACAATAAATACATTTGCTACTTAACAGATGTGTTTTATTAATGCCTACACCTAGCCCAACCCTAAACATACCCTTACAGTAATGCAGATACGTTAATTAAATGACGCGATATTGATGTGCGCATGCCCAGTGCCCGTAGTTGTATCCCTCAACTCTTTCACCGTGCTGGACGCAGTGTGATGACATCACCGTTTCAGAAAATATACGGATTCGCTGTACACACGAAGACGGAAGATGATCGTTTTCAGATTTAGCCGCTTTGGGACCCGGTTTCGAAAAATACCAGATCCGTGTGGACGAAACGCTGATACGGTACAAAATGTATACGTATACAGCTAAACGCGTCTCTGTGTGGACGGGGCCTTAGATTGTGTTTAGCTGAAAAAGAAAGCCATCTAAACATGGCTTGAGGGTCAGTAAATTATGAGATCATTTTTGGGTGAACTATCCCTTTAAAATCAGTTTGTTTTGTTCCATTGAATCTAGTTGTTACCACTACATCAACTTCAATGGCAGCAGCAACACATTAGTTGTTCAGTTTTTCCTCTTTGTTGGCATCAAATTAACTCAATTGAATCCTGGTTGAGCCAAGCCAAATTCCTGACAGGTTTCAATGGCCTGAAGCCCACTACATGCTGTGAGGGTAATGAACAGTTGTCGGAAATGCTGTGCAGCCCCTGTCAGAAACATAAAAGGATTCATATGCAACTTATTTACAGTTTTTCTCAGTTGCTTTGGTACATTACTCAGATCAGAATTAAAATTCTCAAAACCACCTGAGAATGTGTGGCCCAAGTTACAGACAGGAACGCCAGGAGGTGTAGGAAGACTGCACTGTAATTCCAACAACACTGCATATAGTTTTCCCTATGGAGATTGGCATATGTTCACTACTTTTTTCTTAGTCCTGTGCAGTGCTGTCTTTTCTTTTCTGTATTGCAATGACATAGTCTGTCAACAAATGACAGTACAAACAGTAAAAGCGTAAATGTGAATCTTGCCTGGTCTCTTGCAATCAAACTCCCACGTACCAAAGTGACTGAGAAAAACTGCCAATGTAAATTATGATAATTATTATTATTTTTTAAAGCACATCTCTGCTTTCTGCCCAAGAAATATTTAAAGGGTGCATAACACACAGTTTCTGCCAGCCTCATATCTCCAAAGAGTCATTAGTTTTATCATATTTATAAAGACAGACACGCTATACCAATTCTTTCAAAAAACAGCCAAGCTCATGGAGGAGTGCTGTGGATGGGGCTAAAGAGTTAAGAGCAAACACACACACACACACAACATCATGGCATTATCCCTAGATAACTTTCACTTATTTTTCCCTCATAACCAGAAACAGTGACATTGTTGATTTCGTAGCCTAAAAAGAAAATGACAGCGCTGCCGACGGCTCCTGTAACCTGAACGAAGCTCGTCGATGGACGAGCTCTTGCTCTCGTTCTGGTTGATGTGTGCACGCACTCATCCAGGAGAAGTGTCCATACAAGAAATTCCTTGCCCTTTATGACCTCATACAAAACAAAACTTTTCTGAAAAAGTGTATTAGGCAGAGAAATACTCAATACGTCACACGCTCAGAAAAAAAAGGTGCAGTACTGTCACTGGGGCGGTACCCTAAGGTACAAAATTGAAAAGGTACATCTTTGTACCTTACTCACCCCTAAATGGTACATATCAGTACCTTAAAAGGTACATATCAGTACTTTAAGAGTGCATATTAATACCTTAAATGTACATAGTGGTACTTTAAAGGGGCATATTAGTATCTGTTTTGTACCTTAGGGTACCGCCCCAGTGACAGCAATGTACCTTTTTTTTGGACAGTGCATATGTCCAACTCGTGTGTTTTTTTGTTTTTGGCCATGTTCAGCATGAGAATCCAACAAGAATGCATTAAAAAGCATTACACCCACCCCTAAAAAAGCACCAAACTCAATTAGTCAAAATCAATATTATAATGATTTCATCAGCAGGTGGACAATATGTGTATTTAATAAAGCATAGTAAAAAGTGAATTTCCAATCAAGCAATTATGATAAATTGTGATTAGTAGCTATTTTTCTTTTGAGAAAATGTTTCCTTAAATTTGCAGAGCACTGTTTGACCATAATGATATGTAAGCAATACTAGGATTAAACTCTGTTATAATAGCCCAGCCCCAGACAACTTTAATCTGCCGTCTATTTAGTTGCCAGCTGTCTATTGCAGTTAAGTTTTGCCCACTGGGTACTTTTGCTGAGTTAGTCTGAGTTTCATACTGTAAATTAGGCAACATTTTAGTTTTACACACTCTGCCCGAGGATGCTGTTTTCAGAGTTGGGTTAGGGGGAGGTGTCGAATCACCAGGATCCCATTCACTTGTCCCAGATCTCATGCTGTCATGCAGTACACAGCTAAACAAAACAAAGCAACACAAACAACACAGCAAAACAACTCAAGATTAAACTAAACTAAACGTTAAGCAAACAAAGCCACACAACAGCAAACTAAATTAAACAAAACAACTTAAAACAAAATGATCAACTTTAATCAAAACCACATTAAACAAAACAAAATAACAACAGCAACGAAACAAAACAAAACAAAATAACAGCAGCAACGAAACAAAACAAAACAAAACAATTCGTTTAGAAAACAACAAAGTTTAGAAAATCGAGTAGACTTATTACCAGCTTTGCATGGGTCCTTGTAGTCAACTTCATCACTTTCTCCAGGACTTGTGTGATAGTTTAAATCCACTTTCATTGCGATCGTTAATAAAAGCCGAAGGCTGAACATAAGCAAACATGTCCACGGGGAATTCATGACGGGAATGAGTGCGGATGTGGACCTGGAGCCGGTGGAGAGCTGCGAGCTACGGTGGGAGTTTGGAAGGACTTGGGAAAATGGGAGCTCCCGGGAAGCTTTGCTCTCTTCAATGCCTTTATTCTAGTCCAGTGATTCGCTCAAATGCCCGGGCCTCGTGCCAACTTCAAGCTTAACATCACAGATCGGAGGTCAGTGCACTCAAAGTGTCCTGAGCCCATCTGTGTGGGAAAACGCGAACGCCCACGCTCATGCATTGCTTCTACTTTAACAAATGATATTTCGCTTATTGCCCTTATAGTGGCAACATCTAATATTTGTTTGAAACTGCAATCATAACGTTTTCCTATCTAGTAAAATGTGTCTTGAGGAATCACACCTGTCTGTGACAGCCAGACTGTCCCTCCATCCCAGTGCGCGCCCTAAATAACATTGAATTACTCACAGGATGGATATGGAACATTGAGAAGAAGGCTCTGACTGTAAATAGCAAAAGATCTAGGTGAGCAGCCCAATTAGAAACGGGTTCTGCATGTGAATCATTTTTCTCTAATTTGTAAACGACAAAAGGCAACCCACGCTTTTTTAACCAATCAGAAACGCTCTTCACATTTTTCGCTGAGCAGCCCGCATTTTTGCCCATGTAAAAAGTATTAGCTCAGAAATCAGAAATGCTCTTGGTAAAATTTCAGAATGTTTTTTTTTTTTATTATTATTATTATTATTTTTTAAGTTGTATTTAACCTGTTAAGTTATTTATTAGTATATAGATTTAAAGGCACAACGATGTAAGATTTTTGTAGTAAAATATCCAAAAACCTCTTGCACAATGTTATATATGTCATGCAGTTAGCCTACATCAACAGTTTGTAAGTTAAAGTAAATCATTAAAAAAATAAAAATACAAATAAAGTTTGTAAGTTAAAGTAAAAAGTTTGTAAATCGAGAGAAATTCCAATTTTAAATAATGGCTCGTCTCTTTTCATTGTCTTCTACCTTCGCATTTATTATTTTAAAATGCGACTTCTGGTAGCAAAGACGTACTTATTGTGCCTTTAAGCAAAAACAGCCGTTGTTACCAAAAATAAATAAAATTATGGGCTTTTTTTGCATAAAATATGTGATTCAGGCAATGTTTTTGAAAATCTTAACCTTAAACATTCTGTACAACCGCACCATATTCTATTTGTAATGTTTCCTCTAAATATATCTTGGTAGATATTATGACTTGTTCAAGGAACATTGATTGGGGGTGCGTTACATTCAGGTCTGTTTGATTAGGGTTGGACCTGAACTCTGCAGAGCAGGGCAAGATTTCCCATTCCTGCCCTAAAAAGACATGGTGAAGAAAAAAAACGGGAGGAAACATTTTTTGGCAATGCTTTTGCATTGTCTCGCAAATGTTTTGCTTTTCCCAGAGAAACATTTTGTTCACTCGCAAAATGTTTGCAAAATGTTTTGGGAGAATGCAACAGCATCGACTTTCCATATTTTTTTCCACCACCATGTGCTTTAGGGGCTCTGTCTGTACTACGCCTAATTATTTTGCTGCACTAATAAAAACTTCTACAATGCTAAACTCATTCGAAATGTACGGCTGAAACATGTTACAAAGACTGAACTATATAGTAGTGAATTGTGGACCTCGGTTCCCTGAGAATAACGGGAATGGGTATTGCGTTACCAGACGTTATGGGGAAACTCCTTTTTTCCAAAATATTAAAACCTTTTTTGAAAACGCAGTATGTGGCGAGGTAGTTGAGCGTGAGATATGGGAGGAGCGGGCGAGACCGGTGTGCCTCACAGGTGACGCTCATTCTCAATCACGCACCGGTCTCGCTCGCTCCTCCCATATCGAGTCCTCTCATGAGGGAGCTTGGAGGCATATAAGGACGAACGACACCAGTGAAGGACGAGGGCCTGGAATTTACATTGGTTCCGAACTGAGCACCAGTGGGTGAACACAAACCACTTAAGAGCATAGAGGCATCTTGTGGATGGGGCTCTAGCCTTAGAGATAGTATTCAGGAATCTCACTGGGAGGAGAGAAAGTTCCCATTGAGGCCATACATGGAGGGACCACAGCTCAGAATGTGGGGTGCCAACTTGTCCTGTTCGCCTGAGAGAGGAGGTCCTTCTTCAGGGGAATTGGCCATTGGGCTGCTGTTAGCAGCTGCATCAACTCAGGGAACCATGTCTGGGTCAGACAGAGAGAAGCCACTAGAAGGACTGCAAGTCTGTCTTCCCTGATCCATTTGATGACCTGAGGGAGCATCAAGAACAGAGGGAAAACATAGAGAGGGAGGCAAGGCCAGTCGTGGTCGTGCTATTTGAAAAGAATATCAGGCATTGAGATTTGTCTTATGAGGTGAAGAGGTCTACCTCTGCCCTCCCGAAGACACTCTAGATTGCCAAAACTGTCTAGGGATGGAGCAGCCATTCCCCGGTGGAGATAGTGTTCTGCCCCTTGGTTCAGTCTGCCTGGCACATGCACTGCTCTCAGTGAGTGTAGGTTGTGCTGTGCCCATAAGAGGAGGTGTCTGGCCAGTTTGCACAGAGAGCTCGACTTGCGTCCACCCTGGCGGTTTTTGTAGGACACCACCGCCATGTTGTCCGAGACGTGGTGTTCTGTCAGGTGCAGAAGGAAGGTCTTAAGAGCCAGAAAAACTAACATAATTTACAGATAGTTAATGTATAGCTGTTTTCCTGTACTTGAGCAGAGTCCGGAAGTTGTGCTCACACCAGTCTGACTTTTTGGAGGGTGGTCAGGCCGCAGCAGGACTTAACCATTTCCTCTTTCTTTCTAGCAGATCAAGAAGGCTTCCAAAGCTCAGGGTCCAGCACAATTCTAGGCTTTGGCATTTAAAGTTGGGGAAGCACTTCAATGATGGCGGCATTGTCAAGGCTCAGACACTGGCTGCTGAGTCGGAATGGCTTTTGGACAACTCAGAGCAGCAGAGCTGGAGCGTTGAGGCAGGAAGTGGTGCATTGCCTCCGAAGACTTCTGTGCCTCAATTGAAGTGCTCCGTGAAGCCACTCACTGCAGGGCTGAAGAGACTGGACCGGGGAGTTGAGGAAGGCAGTTTTGTCTGCATCCTTTATCTTCATTAGATTGCGCCATGAGTGGTGCTCAAGTACCACTAGGCTGGCCAAGGCTTTCCCTATAGCCAGGCAGAGGTGCACAGCTTCCTCTAGAAGGGGCAGTTTCTCATAGACTTTTCCCTCTGTGCCATCAATGGTAGTGAGAGCAGAGACGGAAGTGCAGAGACGGGCCTAGTAGGGGGCACACCATAACTTAGTCAGCTCATCGTGCACCTCTGGATAAACTGCCGCAGGTCGGTGGCGAGGGGCCTGCTGACGCCCGGCAGAAACCACTCATCAAGGTGGCTTCTTGTGGGCTCTTCCGGTGGAGAGCATTTGAGGCAGAGCTCTTTGACTGCTCTAGAAAAGACACGGAAAAGTTAGGTGTCAGTTCCAACTCTAGCGTCACTTCTGCACGAAGACAGCAGGGGGGCGGGGTCATCCACTGAGCTCGACCAATCCTCTCTGTCAGAAGCCACCAATTCATGCAATAGACAGAAGCCATTATGGAGGTCCTCTTCAGATCCTCCGAACGAGAAGAGGCCGTTTGCTTCACGCGTGAGATGCTGGTCTTTTTGGGCGAAGAGCATGAAAGAAATCTCTCTTTCTGAAGAGAGTGAGGCATATGGGGTCTGCACCGGAATGGCCTCACTCATATCCGGGCTCTGCATGTATCACATTTGAATCAACATTGCAGAAATGTTTTTGTTTGAAAATGTGCTATTTTAGCGAGCTCGCTGGATGACCACAGGGAATGGCGAACAGCTGAGGGCGGTGTTGAGCCAGTTGCTGACTGCTGAAGTCTGCTGGCTGGTTCGGCTCATTCTGCTGCTGGGTTTGTTCTTATGGTAAGAAGGCTTTTCAGAAGGAGAACCTGTTAAGAATAAATCTGAATCTTAAGCAAACAAGCCACTTATATAGGCAGAGGCCATTTTGCAGGCTCTACACTATATTTATCGAGACTAACATGATTGTAACATGACATGATTGGTTCGCACAGATACGCCGCATCGGAAAAGGAGTTTCCCCATAGTATCTAGCAATTCAATACAAGTTTTTGAAAGGGAACTGAAGCACATTTGCATCAGATAGTCGTGAGTTACACTCATTATCATTACTACAGCCTACAGTTTGCTGGCTAGCTTTGCCTTTGTAAATGCATATTACCAGGTTGCGATAATTTGCAAAACAGTTTTCCCAAAAAACGATGATATCAAAAAGCCACCTTGATTAAGAGCTGAGGTTCAACACCTGCCTCTGCAGTGAACATTTTACACACAAGACAACTGAGACAACTGGGATTCCCTAATCCGATTGTTACTAGTGAACAGACTTATGAAATTACTTCTTTTATTTACTTACTTTATGGTATAGATTTTTTTATCATTCAAATTTGGCTTTGTGGTTAATAACACATTTTCTATGGTGTGACAAACTCAGAACACATTTAATATTGCTTGACACAGACTTTAAATAAATGAAAATTCACACTGCTGTCATAGTATGCAGTTTTTCCTTTCAACACCTTTATTATAATAACAGCCCAAATTAATTTACAGTATAACACCATGGACGTAGGAGAGTAAGAGCTGTGTGTATGTAAACCTCACTCCCCTGATCTCAAGGCGTGCGCTAGAGACTGACGCTAGATGCCGTGGCCTTTAGTGTCCTTGTTAGTGTCCACCTCCTTTGCCGCAGCAACCCCAATTCGAGTCCTGCTGGGCGTGGGTCGAGTAGGACCACTTACATTTGGTGCCGTGAACCGGAAGGGAGTGAGGTTTAGGGGATGAGTGTAATGGACGAAGGCCAAGAGCTGTGTGTATAAACCTCACTTCCCTGGCCCTCTAATGGCTGTGGTCTTTAGTGTAATGTTAGTGTGCCTGCCTCCCATGCCACAGCAACTCCCGCAAATTTTATGGATATAAAAAGTGTTTAAAAGTTCATAACAATTACAGAGATTTTTGTAAAAATTCATACATCAAAGACTGTCATTTACAGAACCAGAGCACGTTTGAAGATCAAGCTGGTTTAACTACATTACACTTGGCAAACCTGGTGCAGATAATGACTGGTCCTTGCAAGAGTTTCTGATGCAAAGAATCTTGAGAGCAACATGTCTTTCTATCAGTTGACTTTGAAAGGCCCTGTGTAGAGGTCATTTTTTGTAGCACTTCTGTTTGGAAAAGAGGCAATAACACTCTGACGTGAATCATAAATCTGGGCAACTTAGAAGTGACAGATAAAAATTATGTTCATATAAGTAAATGTCACCACACATGAAATAACCTCACAATGTATGTATTCATTTTTTTGATGTATTTAGCATTAAATGTCACTCCAATCTGGAGTAATGGGCACAAACCACCTCCCACATATCCACATAAAATCATGCATATAAAAAAAGGTTTGTTGCCCTTGTTTCCATCACATATTTAAAAGCAGGGTTCTGAAACAATTAAGGTCAAATGTTTCCATCTGTGTAAATCATATATACATATCAGAAGAAATAAATGAGAATAAAAGTGAGTTCAATCACATATGTTACAAATAAATACTTATAAGATTAAAAAATATAAATAAATACATTTTTAATTAAAGCAAAAAATTAAGATTTTGTTACAAATATACAGTAGGTTACTTACAAAGCATCTGTGATCTGACGTGCAGGGATGTCGTTGTATTTACAACATTCGAAAATGGGTACAATTTAATGCATGAGCACAGATGGGTTGCTCTTATGAATTCCCAGGTATGTGTGATACCTCCTGTTACGGTTTTTTTTTTTTTTTTTCCTGAGTGACATTTGTCATGCAGCAAGCCCAGATGTGGTTAATTTGCATGAAAAGGGGGTCTGTGGATTTTATTTAATCCTCCATGGATGCAACACAAAAGTTTAATATGAAAAACATCTCCACTAACCCACTAAATGAGACCCTCTGCTCTAGGCTACACTGAATTTGGTTAAGCGTCCTGATACTCTACAGTGCATTCTGAAAGTATTCACAGTGCTTCACTTTTTCCACATTTCGGAATGTTACAGCCTTATTCCAAAATGGATTCAATTCGTAATTTTGTCCCCAAAATTCTACAAACAACACCCCACAATGACAACGTGAAAGAAGTTTGTACATGTATTCACAGCCTTTACAATGACAATCAAATTGAGCTCAGGTGCATCCGTTTCCACTGATCATCCGTGAGATGTTTCTAAAACTTATTTGGAGTCCACCTGTGGTAAATTCAGTTGACTGGACATGATTTGGAAAGGCACACACCTGTCTATATAAGGCCCTATTTCAGAGCACACACCAAGCCATGAAGTCCAATGAACTGTCTGTAGACCTCCGAGATACGATTATATCGAGGCACAGATCTGGGGAAGGGTACAGAACACTTTCTGAGCACAGTGAGCACAGTAGCCTTCATTATCCATAAATGAAAGAAGTTTGGAACCACCAGAACTCTTCCTAGAGCTGGCTGCCTGGCCAAACTGAGCGATCGGGGAGAAGGGCCTTAATCAGGGAGGTGACAAAGAACCAGATGGTCACTCTGACAGAGCTCCAGTGTTCTTCTGTGGAGAGAGAAAAACCTTCAGAGGAACAACTATCTCTCCAGCACTCCACCAATCAGGCCTGTATGGTAGAGTGGCCAGATGGGACATAACTGTCTGTCTGAAGTTTGCCAAAAGGCACCTGAATGACTGTGAATACTTTCCGGCTACACTGTATCTGAAACGTGAAGGTTTGTGACCTTTATAACCTCAACATCCTGAGACACCATTATGCCATTGACAGCCTTCAAAAGAAGCTGTTTATTCTGAAAAAATGTGTTCGAGCAACATAACATTTTGTTTGGATTATATTTGAAGCAAAGATGGGAGCATCCGGGTCATGTGCTTGAATGTGCCAGTTGAGCAACTTGAGAAGAATGGCAATGCTACAGCTTTTTCCTGGAACATTTAACCCCTCAATTGCACCTTCACTCCACCCAGGCTCCTATAACTCTGTGGGAGGCTGTAATTCCATGCATGTCCTCAAGGAGAATTCCCTGAATACCATGAGCCGTCCCTTGAGGCATCACAGCAAAGCAGCAGTCTTTCCGCCTCCTGGTCACACCTCGGTTCCCGTCGGATACTTTGTTAGGGGGTGGGATAGCAAAGTGCGCGTGACACATCTCCGACACAACAGAGCTGCAGGAGCTGCAGGCTATAGCGGCCTGGAAGCCCCTACGGAAGTTCTCATTGAAGAAGCCGTAGATAATCGGGTTAACACCACTGTTGAAGAACGCCAGCCAGTGAGCAACAGGAAAAAGATAGCTGCTCAGGAAATCAATCTGTTGACGGTCCAGATCCTGATAGTCCGTAAGAAGCATCAACGTCCAAAGCGGCAGCCAGGACACCATGAACAGAACAGCAACCATGATGAGCATCTTGAGGACTTTCATCCTCCTCCTGGAGCGAGCTCGATTCTCCCGTAGATTGTTGGAGAGTTTGGCAGCGATGCAGCCGTACATGATGCTTATGAGTCCCAGCGGGGCCAGGTACACATGGACGAAGATTACTGTTGTGTAAACTCGCCGCATGTCGGCTCTCGGCCAGTCCTCGAAACACACAAACAGTGGGTACATCTGGTTGTCCTGGACCATGTAAATGTCATCCAGGTGAATGACCGTCAGAGTTGCAGCAGAAGGAAAGATGATGGCAAAAGCGAGCAGCCAAATGAAGATGATGGCGAAGAGCGCAGTGACCGGCCTCAGGCGGTGATGGAAAGGGTAAACAATCCCGGTAAACCTGTCGATAGACAAGTGTAAAGCTTAAAGGGATAGTTCAGCCAAAAATGAAAATTAGCCCAATATTTACTCCTAGGTGTGATTTGACATTCTTCTAAATTATATTAAAACATTTCCAGGTTTTTCCAAGCTTTATAATGGCAGTGAATGTCCATCTATCTATCATAAATGTAATCCACGCGGCTCTGGGAGGCTAATTAAGACCTTCTGAAGTGAAGTGATACATACATTTGTGTAAGATAAATATCCATATTTAAAGGGGTGATGAATTGAGAAATCAACTTTCCCTTAAGCCTTTGATATATAAAAGGTCATGGTAATATAAGAATATCCTGCAAGTTTCGAAGCTGTAAAGTTCCTTGTTAGTAAAAGAAAAGCTTTTATAGACACCAGACCCAGAAATGAGAGCTCTTTAATCAATGACGTATTAGAAGGAGGAAACTCTGTGTAAGCTGCTTCTGTAGCCCCGCCCACCAACTCGTGGAGCTAAACGAGGAATAAACATGCTGAAGATAACAATATAATCGTTTGTAAACAAGGCACACAGGTCAACATTAGATTTGCAGACATATTGAGATTAGACATATTGAGATTCAGTGCCGTTCTTTGTTCTTTTCTCAGAGAAAAGCTTAACTCCAAGTCTTCCAGAGTCGCGGTCAAACCTGATTCGAAAGAACGCCGTTCACCAGCTTCTGTTTTTACAAGAAGCATGCAAGCGCAACTCTGCCGTCATTATGTTAAGCCCCGCCCATCGACTCTATACACGATGTGATTGGCCCAACCAGAGTTTGGCGTTTACAGCTCTGAAGTGTATTGAGAGTTGCTAGACGATACTCGCGGCATCTAGATTTCTAGGCAAAATTTTCTCACAAATATTGGAAAATTCCGTGTTTGACGGGAAAGAGTTAAAAACATTGAAAAATTATATGAAGCTTAAATAAAATATAAATATTAAATGAGCAACTTGTCTGTCTGCAACTTACACTAAACAAAGTGTCTTTAAAGCAAACTAAAAACTTAAACCAAACTAAAAAGTAAATAAAACCAAAATAGCAATACAGAAAAAAAAAATTCTACAATTTCTTCTCTTCCCTGTCAATCTCTGATGCGGTTCACGTTGTAAACACAGTGCAGCACTTCCAAGTTCTACATCAGAATGGCAGGTTGGTATTGGCCGAATCCTGCGTCAGCAGCAAACGCATGTGTCGGGGTGCTCACGTGAACAGCATCAGAGACTTACAAAGAGAAATTTTTTTTCTTATTTTTGTGTTTTTGCGCGCAAAAAGTATTTCCGTCGCTTCATAACATTAAGGTTGAACCACTGTAGTCAGTCGCATGGACTATTTTAACAATGCCTTTAAACTGGTTATGATGTCGCAGTCTATGTGGGTTCAGAAATATCAGTTTTGTGTTCTAATTTGTGTTCTGAAGATGAACAAAGGTCTTACAGGTTTGGGTGAACCAACCCTTTAAAGTGCCTCTAATATGGTATTTGAAAGGTTCCTATTTTTGTTTTCGGAGTCTTCAACAACAGGTTTACATGCGTGCAAGGTCAAAAAGCACTTTCATTGTCTTATTATATGCATTTATTTTTACCTTATTTACTCAACGGCTCCCAAAGGATTCGCTCAACGATTTATTTTTCCAGGCCCCTCCTTTGCGTGACGCCAATTGATAAAGTGACCCAATGAGTTGTGATTGGTATACTCCGTGCAGGTAGCCTAGAAATCTAGACGCACCCTAGTGGCAGCAAATCTAATCTGCCCTGAGTGTCGTCTAGCAACTCTCAATACACTTCTGAGCTGTAAATGCCCAACTCTGGTTGGGCCAATCACATCGTGTATAGAGTCGGTGGGCGGGGCTTAGCATAATGACGGCCAAGTTGCGCTTGCGTGCTACTAGTAAACAGAAACTGGCGAACGGCGGTCTTTCGAAACAGCTTTGACCGCGACTCTGGAAGATTTGGAGTTAAGCTTTTCTCTGAGAAAAGAACAAAGAACGGCAATGAAGTCATTCTTAAAAAGTGTTGAACATGTTATACAATGTATGAACAGACAGGATGAGGAAACGTCCAGAGTTGCTGATGAACCAGAAAGTAATTCGCAAACACGGCTGGAGCAGGACCTTTCTCAATGGTAAGTGTCAATGTAGTTGGTGTGGCACTTCAGGCTGATTGAACATGCAGAATTAGAGTAAGAATGTCTGAGAACTGACGTGCTGTAATCTGATTAATCTTGCTGTCTGTCGCCATTTGTTAGTTTAGTGTTACGCGTCACAGACTAATTAATTGCTGGATTTATTTACAGTATGTGCACTTGTGGGAAATGTATCAAAATGACAAGCGAGGCTGAAAATGCACATTTTTCATCTTGACGTCATAACGAAATGGCTTGGGTTTTGTTTTAAAAGTGATTTGTTGAAAGACAAAACTTTATATACGGTACACTTTCAGATGTTTTCATTAATTTAGAGCTAGCTATGTTAGCCCCGCCCACAACATTTGAGGTTGGGAAGTTCGGTCTGGACTTGATCCGTTGTGGAGCAACTATGCCTGAACAGGAGATGTTCCGACCAATCAAATTGTCAGGGCAGGCTTTATAAGATGATTGACAGTAACGTTATCAGCCATGTCACCAAAGAGCGCTTGGTTTGAACTAAACTGAGAACTGAGACTTCGTATATGCATACCTTTACTATTTCTCTCAAAAATTACAATCATGTTGGTAAGTACTCCATGTATCCTTCAATTCTTTTTAAAACATGGGCAAAGATCGTTTACTCTCATCTTCTTCTACTTCTCCATGCGTGAGGGCAGTTGAGTTCTGTTCACAACCATGTGTTAGTGATATGTTGTTCATGAAGGATTTTTTTTTTTTTTTTTTTGAACTAATCTTTAATATCACTCAGGAACAATGGGTTGTCGCAGAGAGCGATTCGTTCATTTTGTGTTGACCGTACATGCGCTACATGCCATTGGTTCTCTACAGGATCTCATGCATTCAGCCTATAGCACTGTAAGTTGGTGAACGAATGACTCAAACCCGAAGACTCCAGAGGTGAACTAACTGCTTAACTCCCCCGCCCAGATCAGACACTGATGATGGAACTAACGACTCAAACCCAAAGACAGGAGAGGTGAAATAATCTTTCTAGGGAAAAGAGGTGATTAAGTGTGAAGTGACAAAAGAAAGAATGATTCAGATTGAGTGGTGAGGTGAACTAACAGACTGCATAGCCCGGAGACCTAGCTGAGCAATCAATGAATCATTTATTTGACATCATCCGTTTCCGCTTGCCAGATTTGAAGCTTTCAGGCGGCCTGCACGGCACTGACATCTTGAGACCGAGTCTGCGCAGTAGAGATTTCGGGACCCGAGTTGCGCAGTAGAGAGCAGGAAGTAGAGCAGGACGTACAGTTGCGATATCAAAAGCCCACCCACACTCTCGCAGATGCAGAAGAATTAATTATGTTTGTTTGTGAAATAAACAGTTATGGAAATGTAGAAATTAAAACTTAAGTTCCAATCTGCACCCAAAAATCCAGAAAAAAGTCTGTTAGTGCCTCAGCGACAACTTCACTCAGAGACGTCAATCTCAGCTGTCAATCATGACACCCGTTTTTATAGCATCAAATAACTAACTAAAACTAATCTTATTTTAAAAACGAACACTTGAAATGAAATCACCGTGATGATAACTGCCTTCAATGACATAAACTAACTTTGGGGAAAAATATTTGAGGTGTAATTTTATTGTTTAGTTTGCCTCGCGTCCATTAGAAAACACAGAGGGGCGGCTATACTGGGACCGGTCAGCAGGGGGCGATCTAGGTGCGAAAGCTTCAGTATCTGAGAGGGGTGCTGCAGGCTTGTATCCGACTCATATTCTGACTAGAGCCAAATATGACGATGCCAGGCAAATGTTACACACTACATGAAAGGCAATTTTCCAACTTTAAATCTTGTTAATTTTAAAAAGTTACATAGTGTACCTTTAGTAAACACTAGTGTTAAAAAATAATGATCACACTCAAACCATGATTAGTTGGCATGCTCAAATAACACATCATCACAAACACCCTAACAAAATTACCTGTACTGGGCACTGTACACTAATAAAAAGCTAATGCAGGTAAAATGCATTAAATTAGTTTGTAATTACACAGTGAGATTATCAAAGAATGCTTTTTGAGGTTGGCTCTTTTCCATCAGATTCAGCAGTAGTTTCTGAGTGCACTATAGTTGCAAATTATACCATATAAAAAATTCAGCCTCTCTCAACTCTCAGATGCAAAAGAGTATTAATTACATTGCACTGCTTTAATCAAGCATTATTTCTAATTGAAATGTTCAATGACTATAAATAGTAACCATTACCTGTCAACTGCTATGGCAACCAGCGTGAACACTGAAGCAGACACTGACATGCCCTGGACTAGATTGCTCATAGTGCAGGTGATCTGGTTAAAAGGCCAACCTGTCAAGAAATCAAGGATTGTCATGTGAAGCAGATCTGGTGACTGTGATTATGATGATATTAAAGGATATTTCACCCAAAAATGAAATTCAGTCCATGATTCACCAACCCTCAAGTTATCCTAGTTGTATATGACATTTTTCTTTCAGACAAATGCAATCAGTTATATTTAAAAAGTCCTGGCTAATGCAAGCTTTATAATGCCAGGGATTGTTGCTCTGTTTTTGAAGTCTATAAAATTGCCTCTGTCCATCAAATAACGTGCTCCACACAGCTCTGGGGGGTTAATAAAGGCCTTCTGAAACAAATTGCTGCTTTTGTGTAAGAAAAATATCCATATTTAAAACGTTTTTAATTAAAGTACTGGCCAGTCGCCTTACCTGGAAAAGTGTTCAAAGTGCCTTCTCGAAATTCAAGATACGTACGCGACATCTGACGAGCATAACTGGACGTGTAAGCCAAGTGGCAATCAAGGGGGTAATCTAGCACTCGGAAAGTGTTCCACCCATAATGGCGGCCATTGCTAACCAAGCCATCATCTGCTGTTAGCATCCCATTGACTCCCATTCATTTTTGAGTCACTTTGACAGTGAATAACTTTACATCTGAGGCGTTTAAAGACTCCATTTGTCCATTGTTGATTTCTAAAGAAACACGACAATGCATAAAAGGCTCCATTACCTTGTATCTTACACTATCGACCCGTAGAAGCTGTTTTTGTAAAAAATAGGCTAACGATTGCGTCATAACCAACGCGACTCTGTCGCACAGTTGAGAAATAACCGTATAGACAGGAGGAGACGCTCAGAAGCTATCTTTACTGTTTATGAGACAGTCGGGGGGACGTGGAGACATAAAGTCCGATAAAGTCAATGGGGAAGAATGGGGAGAAGCCAATAGTGAGCCAAAAGCAACGGGAGAAAATATTTAAACAACGTGATTCAGATTTCACTTTCCTTTACTAGAAGACCTACAGCTGTCAGACAGGAGGCTTACGTCAATCTACATCGTCAAGCTCAGTCTGAGCCTGCGCAGTTCGCTCAGCCATCAGAAAGTGAGTGCCTGTAATTGACCTAATTTTCCGCCGTTGACATCTATGGGATCGCTCTGTCCATTTCTTTTACTGTCTATATTGGCAACCTCCCGTGGTCTCTCTTGAAGCCAAAACTGCAATTCCTCGACTAGCCACTAGGGACAAGCTCCAGAAGAATCTCATGTTAAAGGGATAGTTCACTTTGAAATTAAATTTTGATGTTTTAGCTTACCTCATGGGCATCCGAGATGTAGGAGTATTTGTTTCTCCAGTAGTTTCAATTTTGATCATTTTAGGTCAAACCGTTCTTGTCTGTGTCTCACATAATGCAGGTCTATGGTCACCACCTCAAAGAGCATACACAGAGAAGTCCAAATTAAACAATCCCCCATCGTAAGTACACACTGATGGCCTAAGACACGAAACGAGCGGTTTGTGTGAGAAAACAAACAGTATTTATATCGTTTTTACTTCTTATACACCACAGGAAACACGCATGCGCGCCCTCGGATCAGTCGGACGTAGTGGTGTACAAGAGGTAAAAATGATATAAATACTGTTTGTTTTCTCACACAAACCATTCGTTTCGTGTCTTAGGCCATCAGTGTGTACTTACGATGGGGGACTGTTTAATTTGGACTTCTCTGTGTATGCTCTTTGAGGTGGTGACCATAGACCTGCATTATGTGAGGCACAGACAAGAACAGTTTGAGCTAAAATGATCAAAATTGAAACTACTGGGGAAACAAATACTCCTACATCTCGGATGCCCATGAGGTAAGCTAAAACACATCAAAATTTAATTTCAAAGTGAACTATCCCTTTAAAGAATGTTCAGATTCCCAACTTTACATTCCCATATGTTAACAGCCTGGTAAAAAATTGTGGTTTTGGTCTATAATTTTGCCCTTCATGACAACTGTGAGGGGGGTGGATTTTTTTTTATAACTCATTCGTTTAAATTATATAAATCCTTAAAGTTCTGTATAATTAAGGGCGTGGTTACTTTGAGTGACAGGTGGATAGATTTTATCCGCTGTCTATAGTCATTGCGTCACATAAGCTCCGCCCACCTCCCACCGCCCACCTCCCGCCTCTTTAACTATTTTCTGTTATCCAGGCGTGACTCACGAAGACGCGTTGCCAAAATGGCAGCGCCCAGCTCGTCTCTACTTTACACTTCAGAGCGGCTTGTCAGAATCCTATGGGTGACATCACGGACACTATGTACATATTTTTTTACAGTCATAGTGTAAGCCTTTGAACTGCAGAGGCACTTTCAACACTTTTTCCATAAACTGAATACGGAAGGCGATCGGCTGAAACTTTACTTTATAAAGTTTTAAATATGGATATTTTTCTTACACAAACGCATCAGTTCACTTCCAAAGGCTTTTATTAACCATGAGCTGTGTGGAGCGCGTTATTTGACGGACAGAGGCATTTTTATGGACTTCAAAAACAGAGCAACAATCCCTGCCATTATAAAGCTTGGATTAGCCAGGACTTTTATATTATAACTCAACTTTTATTTGTCTGAAAGAAGAATGTCATATACACCTATAGGATAACTTGAGGGTGAGTAAATCATGGGGTAATATTCATTTTTGAGTGTACTAAACCTTTAATGAATATGAAAATTGTGATATTGAATATGACTGTCACATTAATGAAGATGATATTAATAATGATGGCAATGAAGATGATGACCTACAGACCTGAGATGAGGCTGTCAATCAGTGTGGTGGGCACACAGAACACGCCCACCAGCAGATCACTAATGGCCAAGTTCAGGATGAAGAGATTAGTGACCGAACGCATGTTGCGGTTCCTGATGATCACCAGGCAGACGAGTCCGTTCCCCACGATACAAAGGAGCAGCACCAGCAGGTACGAGAGGATGTAGCTGATGGCCATGCCTGCCGAGTGGATGTAATACGGCAGGAGCGTGCAGTTGTCCAAAGTGAGGTTGTCAGCAGATTGGTTCAGGGTCATTTTGTAATTTTTGTTTAAATTTATTTAACTACAAAAATAGGGGACAGTGTATATTAACCAAGATTCATGACTGTAAATGTACCCAAATAATAATTAAAAAAAATTAAACATAAGATGCAAAGAAATATTACAATTAGAATGTCCACAATTTACGGATGATATCTGATATTGATGATACAAGCATTCATAGGTAGTCCATTTGCCACATGTTATTGTGCCTAAAAAGAAAAGAACAGAAAAGAAAAGAGAGAGAGAGAAAGAGAGAGAGAGAGAGAGAGAGAGAGAGAGAGAGAGAGAGAGAGAGAGAGAGAGAGAGAGAGAGAGAGAGAGAGAGAGTACAATAAGTATACAAAACCAGAAATTGTGAACAACTCTAAAAAAACAATAAAATATGTAATTTCTACAGTTTCCTGGTTTAATAAAAAAAAAAATAATAATAATAATAATAATCATCAAAGAAGCTGCATTAATGTTCACATTGTTGATTATGAAGAAGCAATTTCTTAATATTGTACTTAAAAGAGTTAAACAATGTGCATTCACAAATGGCATATATATTTTGTCTATTTTCGGTGGATGGAATATTGGTTTACTGCTTTTAAGAAAAAGAAGAAGATGCACAGAAATATTACAATTAGAATGTTATTTATTCATGAACTTATTGATGATATTTGGTTGATGAAAATTTCTCAACCACACCACAAAAGCTTGTTGTAATCAGTTAATTTTCTGGTCAAATATTTCTAACAAACACTTTCATTTACTAAGAGCTTGTGCTGGTGTAAACTAGTGGGGTTGTAAAATAATGAAAAATATAGATTATAATTGCATAACACATTCATAAAACAAATGGCACATAATGTTTTTACTTTCGTGAATAAGTTAGGCTATTCAAAGTATAAACGCGAGACTTTAATCACCTCAGCATATAGCCGCATGATCATTTTTATATAAAATAGAGTTTTTCGTATTTTAAAAGTTATGACAATAGAGTGAATACAAAAAAGAAAAGTCTTACATCATAGCACATCATATAAGAGATTTGTATCCTATTAGTCAAAGCGAATAAGAATGCTCACCTGTTGCTTCAGACACGTGAAATGCGCGCGCGCGCGTGTGTGTGTGTGTGTTAAATCCACTCGTCTGCCGAGCAGGCTGCTGTGTTCAGAGGTTCTGTGCTCTGGCTGCAATGCGCAACTCTCACTTCATAGTAAGCGCAATGCACTGGAAACGCGCGCGCGACGCAACAGTAGATTCCACGAGTGCAGTGACAGCTGTGTGTCCCCTGACGTCATCGATCATAATACTTTTTATTCATGTAAGAGGTAAATGTCATTTAAATGTACATTTGCATTTAATTATGTATTAGATGTTTTGCTCTAGTGTATTACGAATGAATAAATACCATATGATTGTATGTATTTACAGTTGAGCTATAAGTTAACTAATTTCTCAGCTCCCATTTAAAATGAAAGGTGATCGAAGTTCCTTGACGGCTCTAGTCTTTGCCTAGACTACATTTGAGTATATATTTGAGGGGGGGAAATGATACAAGTCTTACTACATTTACTGCCTCAAGTAGTCTGTTGCCATATGCTAAAATATTTTCAGATTTCAAAACATAATGATTAAGCTTAATTTAATTCGTACATGAACTGACTGAATAGGACAGTTAATTCAAAAATGAAAGTTCTGCCATCATCTAGACTACTCATCATCAAGTAGTTCCAAGTATGTTTCTTTCACCTTGCTGAAAACAAAAGAAGATATTTTGAAGAATATGGGAAACCTCTATGATACACAAATAACACAATATGATATCATTGAGGAAATTGAAATATGCTAATTTATTGAGAAGGACCTATATATATACATATATATATATATATATATATATATATATATATATATATATATATATATATATATATATATATATATATATATATATATATACTCACCTAAAGGATTATTATAGGAAGACCATACTAATACTGTGTTCGACCCCCGTTCGCCTTCAGAACTGCTTTAATTCTACGTGGCATTGATTCAACAAGGTGCTGAAAGCATTCTTTAGAAATATTGGCCGATATTGATAGGATAGCATCTTGTATTTACATTTAACATTTAATCATTTAGCAGACGCTTTTATCCAAAGCGACCTACAAAAAAGGGTAGAGCAATAGAAGCAACGAAACAAACAAGGCCAACAACCTGTAAGAGCTGTAAGAATTCTCAATTAATTAGCACAGTACATAAATGTTTTTTTTTTATTTTTTATTTTTTTTATAGCCATCTACAATAGCCATCTACAATAGCCACCTACAACAAAAACTTGTACACGGCAACTTGTCACGTACGCAAAATACTGAACACTCGATTTTGATAGCCATGATAACAACCCATTAGGACTAAGGCTGTTGCCCCATGCTGTTGTCATTAATGCAGATTAAGTGGCCCAATGGGTTGGTTTTGTATGGCATTCTAGCTAAACGCGCAGCAATAGCCATCTACAACAAAAAAATCACGTACGCAAAATACAGTACACCCGATTATGATAGCTATGATAGCTGTAACACACCCGCCTGAAGGCACAAATCCGGATGAGAGACGTAGATATGATCCAGGAGTGTGCGCTTTTTGGTCGTTGCTGTGGTGATCAGTAAGTGCTATTCTGTATTGGTCAGGTGTAATTGGAAAAGATGTGTCTTAAGATGTTTTTTAAAAATGGCTACAGACTCGGCAGCACGAATTGAGATCGGCAGGTCATTCCACCAGGTGGGAACGGTCCAGGAAAATGTCCGTGAGAGCGATTTCATGCCTCTTTGGGATGGAACCACGAGGCGCCGCTCACTCGCAGAATGCAAGCTTCTGGAGGGTGTGTAAGTCTGAATAAGTGAGTTTAGGTATATTGGTGCAGAGCCAGTGGTTGTTTTGTAGGCAAGAACTAGTGCCTTGAACTTGATGCGAGCAGCCATTGGCAACCAGTGCAGTTTGATGAAGAGAGGCGTAACATGCGCTCTCTTCGGCTCATTAAAGACCACTCTCGTCGCTGCATTTTTGGATCAGCTGCAAGGGTTTGATAGTGCATGCTGGAAGCCCAGCCAGAAGAGCATTACAATAATCCAGTCTGGAGAGAACAAGAGCTTGAACCAGGAGTTGTGCAGCCTGTTCTGATAGGAAGGGTCTAATCTTTCTAATGTTGTATAAAGCAAATCTGCAGGACCGGGCTGTTGCAACAATGTGGTCAGTGAAGTTTAACTGGTCATCTTGCAGTTGATGGAGATTTGTGGGATGCACATCCAGGGTACGAAGCTCCCGTTCCACCACATCCCAAAGATGCTCTATTGGCTTGAGATCTGGTGACTGTGGGGGCCATTTTAGTACAGTGAACTCATTGTCATGTTCAAGAAACCAATTTGAAATGATTCTAGCTTTGTGACATGGTGCATTATCCTGCTGGAAGTAGTCATCAGAGGATGGGTACATGGGGGTCATAAAGGGATGGATATGGTTAGAAACAATGCTCAGGTAGGCCGTGGCATTTAAACAATGCCCAGTTGGCACTAAGGGGCTAAAAGTGTGCCAAGAAAACATCCCCCACACCATTACACCATCACCAGCAGCCTGCACAGTGGTAACAAGGCATGATGGATCCATGCTCTCATTCTGTTTACGACAAATTCTGACTCTACCATCTGAATGTCTCAACAGAAATCGAGACTCATCAGACCAGGCAACGTTTTTCCAGTCTTCAACTGTCCAATTTTGGTGAGCTTGTGCAAATTGCACAAATTGATCTTTTTCCTATTTGTAGTGGAGTTGTGCGTGTTGTGGCTTCACAAATGCTTTTTGCTGCATATCTTGGTTGTAACGAGTGGCTATTTCGGTCAAAGTTGCTCTTCTATCAGTTTGAATCAGTCGGGCCATTTTCCTCTGACCTTTAGCTTCAACGAGGCATTTTCACCCACATGACTGCTGCATACTGGAAAAAAATTGGGACAGGTAGCAATAAGAGGCCAGAAACGTTTAGAACAGCTGGAGGACCAATTTGCAACTTATTAGGTCAACTGGCAATATGATTGGGTATAAAAAGAGCCTCTAAGAGTGGCAGAGTCTCTCAGAAGTCAAGATTGGCAGAGAATTGAAAAATAGCAAAGAGTTTGAAGTTATCATTATCTACATCCGGACTAAAGAGGACAAGGACAACCCAAGTTGTTATCAGAGCTCAGAAAAGCCTGCATCTCTGATGGTATGGGGTTGCACGAGTGTATGTGGCATGGGCAGCTTACACATCTGGAAAGGCACCATCAGTTCTATGCTCCCATCTAAACCAGCAGCCATATCACCCTGTAGCCCAAGACTGGTTTCCCACCGAAGCTAAGCAGGGCTGAGCCTGGTCAGTACCTGGATGGGAGACCAAATGGGAAAACTAGGTAGCTGCTGGCAGAGGTGTTAGTGAGGCCAGCAGGGGGCGCTCACCCTGGGGTCTGTGTGGGTCCTAACGCCCCAGTATAGTGATGGGGATACTGTACTGTCAAAGAGCACCGTCCTTCAGATGAGACGTTAAACCAAGGTCCCGACGCTCTGTGGTCGTTAAAAATCCCTTGATAAAGAGGCATCCTGCCCAATGGCCTCTCTCCATCATGGCCTCCTAATAATCCCCATATAATGATTGGCCTTATCACTCGGTCTCCTCTCCACCAATCAGCTGGTGTGTGGTGAGCATTCTGGCGCAATATGGCTGCCGTCGCATCATCCAGGTTGGTGCTGCACATTGGTGGTGGATGAGGAGATTCCCCCTTCTATGAAAAGTGCTTTAAGTGCCTAGAAAAGCGCTATAAAAATGTAACAAGTTATTATTATTATTATTATCTAGATGTCATCTCTTTCAGGGAAGTTTGAAAGTAAAACGTTTGTTTACCGATATTCTTCAAAATCTTCTTTTGTGTTTTGCAGAAAAACTTCAGCATGAGTAAATGTTGACAGAATTAAAAATTTTAAGGTGAACTATCCCCAAGTATTTTAACAAGCTGCAGACATGCAGTTAAATAATCATCTAAATATATTTAAAATAAAAATAATAAAGAAAAAGGGACCAGATTGAATTGATTCAGAATTCATTACATTGGCGCTGAATGTTTTTGATCCATTATTAAGAACCGTTATTCGTTTGGGATTTCTTGTAACTTAAGATAAATAAAATACTGTAATATTTAATTTTGTTCATCATTTAATTGCAATAAACTATAGTTATTTAATTTAAATCATTTATTTACTTGTTTTCCCTTGCTACAACAAAAATAAAAGTCACCACACTGTGGCAGTAGAGAAGAAAAATAACCTTAACAAAAAAGCCCATTCGGTGGAAAGAGAGTTGAGCGAGAGAGAGAGAGAGAGAGAGAGAGAGAGAGAGAGAGAGAGAGAGAGAGAGAGAGAGAGAGAGAGAGAGAGAGAGAGAGAGAGAGAGAGAGAGAGAGAGAGAGAGAGAGAGAGAGAGAAACAGTTAACAGTTGCTGTTAAACAGTTTTAAACGTTTTTCCAAAAGTAACCATGTCACTCCCTCTTCGAATTCAAGATAAACCCTCATTTTCACAGAGGTCCAGGCACCACCAGACCAAATCAAATTAGTTTATGAACATTTCAAACTATCCCAAGCCATTGTCAACACATGTCTCAGGGGCACGCTGAGGGCCAGCACTTGAAAAAGCCTGAAACACATCTGTGGCAACAGCACAGCAGTATTAGAGTTATCTGAGCGTGAGGGAGTGATTCAGGCCAGTCTGACTGGAGCTCCTCAGGATCTGACTGCAGCTCTGGGACTCTGCCACTGAGACCAGACCTGCTCCAACCTGGATGGATCACAGACAAACAAGGGCTGCAGAGTAAATCATCTCCACCAAAGTTGGATGTCTTGCTTCGAGGGTGTGCTGGGAAGTGCCACTGACTTGTGCAAGGCTGCCATTACCAAACTGGAATAATGTCCATGGACTGGCGTGGAGGTGACAGGCTGCTTGTGGGCTTGTTTGTGATGCTCATCCTGAGGCTCAGCTGCTGTGCAGGACAGAGCTATGAACGCTGGGAGGCTGGGTCATCGTGCTATGGAGGGTTTGACCTCTATTTTGTGCTGGACAAGTGAGTTTTTTCCATTTCCATAAGCTTTGAGAATGTCTTTAGTCGGTGTATTGGCACTTGAGAATCTGACGCTGTATGGATGTCAATACAACATCCATAAAGACAACCAAAGGTCAAGCAGGCAATCATTACGTCTCCAAATAGACACATCAGCCAGTGATTCAGACAGCTTGAAGCGTCATTACAGTCTCTCATCATCTTGATACTGAAATCATGTATGACATAGGTTTGAATGTGCCCATATATCTGGCATAATCCTCCTGGACCCTGAAGGTCTTTGAAATGTATGATTTACATAGAATTTATATTCTGTGCAGGATATCAGAGACGTCTAAGAGGGTCAGCTCCTCTACAACCTGGGCAATTTTGCAGAAGCATGAAGACTTGGTCAAAAGCATATTATCTTCCACTTTTACCGAAGCTCCACAAGTGCAGATCAAATCCTTTGCTTTTGCACTGTATTTTTATTCATAGCTATGTGGATGCATAATCAATTACCATAAAAATAGTAACTATGAGGACAACCTCCAGGAAGATCTTGTCATAGACATAAAGATAAGAAGAAAAAAAAAACTGAAGATCTGAAGTGATTGGTGAAAAATACACGTTTCCTTTGTCTGGCTCTCCTGTCGGTTTGCCTATGATTTTTCTAAAAAATATTCAGTTCAATAATAAATGTCACAGTCTGAAGTCACTTTTTAAGGTGTTATTTAATAATAGCCCCCAGTAGATTGATGCAGGTGTCATGAGGTGAAGGTGAGGGAAGCGTTTAGAGCTGTTTGGGTTCCTCGTGTGCTGAACCTTTTCACCAGCAGGGCCAGATGTTCCAAAGTCTCAGAGCGCAAATGATATGGAGATGAGAAAGAGGCTGAGGGGAGGGAGAGGCAGAGAATGTATGCCATTGTTTAGTCATGACAGTAACATTCTTCATTTAACAACAAAGATAAACTCAGAGAAAAGACTTGTGAAAAAAACGCACACCCTGTGATGAATTTCGAGTGCATTATGCAAATGTTATATGAATGCAAATATTTGGATTTCTCATTGGTGGCAGAGTATAACAATGCCTTCATTGTGCAGGATGACTGCCCAGATTTTGGAAAAGTCTTTATAATGATGGTTGTAGGTTCTTATCTGATGAGGTCATCGCAAAGAATTAGTTCACAATGCAAGTTTCATTTTCTATGTTGGAACACTTCGGTTTATGTTTTTAAGTGTAATCTTATCTCAGACTATCTCCTACTCACTCTCTGAAGGTAGGCATATTATTAACATCCTTAACACAGTGTCTGCTGTTGTAAAATAACATTTCAGCAAATGTAGGAACGGAAATGGTATGAGTAGTAGTCACATACACTGAAAAAAAATGGTGTAGGGTTTACTGTGAATTTTTTTTACTCAGAAACTGCTAGTAAATTTCACAACTAATTATAAAGAAATGGCAAGTAACACACTGAATCAAAAATTAAACTTCGAAGTAGAAAGTCAAAAAAAATCTGTTGTGTAAATGCTGATTATTTTTCTCGATTTCAAAACCTGCAATATTCTGTATTCTCTGAACATTATGAAAGCTTGTTTCCACCACAGAATAAAGATATGTGTGACTTTTTAATCTCACAATTGTAAGTTTACGTCTCACAATTCTCAGAACTGTGATACATAAACTCGCAATTGTGTGATATAACATCAGAATTGTGAGATATAAAGTCATAATTGTGATTTAAAGTTAGAAATGTGATATAAAGTCAGATTTGCGAGATATAAAGGCAGAATCCTGAGATATAAAGTCCAAATTGCAAGATAAAAAGTCATAATTGTTAGATATAAAGCCAGAATTGTGAGATATAAAGTCATAATTGTGAGATAAAGTCATAATTGTGAGATATAAAGCCAGAAATGTGAGATATAAAGTCATAATTGTGAGATATAAAGTCATAATTGTGAGATAAAGTCATAATTGTGAGATATAAAGTCATAATTGTGAGATATAAAGCCAGAATTGTGAGATAAGAAGTCATAATTGTGAGATAAAGTCATAATTGTGAGATAAAGTCATAATTGTGAGATATAAAGTCATAATTGTGAGATATAAAGCCAGAATTGTGAGATAAAAAGTCATAATTGTGAGATATAAAGCCAGAATTGTGAGATATAAAGTCACAATTGTAAGATAAAGCCAGAATTGTGAGATAAAGTCAGATTTGTGAGATATAAAGTAAAAATTGCGACATATTAAGTCAAAACTGTGAGATATAAAGTCAGAATTGTGAGATATAAAGTCAGAATTGTGAGATATGGGCCCTATTTTAACGATCTGAAATGAAAGTGTCAAAGCGCGAAGGGCAAGTAACTTTGTGGGCGGGTCTCGGCGCTGTTGCTATTTTCCCGGCGGGATTAATGGCTCTTGCGCCCGGCGCAAATCTAAAATGGGTTGGTCTGAAGTAGCTTCATTATTCATAGGTGTGGTTTGGGCGTAACGTGAATAAACCAATCAGAGCGTCATCCAACATTCCCTTTAAAAGCAGGTGCGCAAGTTCCATTATGGATCACTATTATTATGGCGTATTTACCAAGCCACGCCAGGAGCGGTTCTTTTCAGTTTTTCAGTCAATTTTTTTTCCTGGTTCTTGACAGACAAACCAATTTGTCAGATGTCCTTACATACATATATGTCTTGCCACTATTGGGAAAACAGGTCTGATCCTTAATTACTACAATTAGCCTGAATAATTTGTAAGCTAGATTTATGCCTATTTTTTCACATCTTCGTGGCACACCACAATGATTTCCGTCATCTCATGTGTTAATAGTTTTTAAGTGTAACAATTTATTATTTGCAAAAATAACTGTTGCATCTGTGTAGATTACATGAGCAAAGTGTATGTGCACGCTATACATTATGGTCAAGCATGCGCCCTTAAAATAGCATAATGAACAACGCGCAACGCGCCACTGACTTTAGACTAGGTTTTTTCTGGTCAGTGGCGCGATTGTTTAATGGAACAGCAAAATAGGACCAGGGATTGTTTGTGCCGGAACACGCCTCCTTTTTTGCGCTGAACCGCCCAGGGAGCGCAAGTTCATTCACTAGTTTAGCGACGTGCTTCTGTGGAGGGAAAAGCGCTGGTGCAAAATAGGAATGACACATGCGTCGGTGTACAAAGTCAATTGCGCTGGGTGCAAGATAGGGCCCATAAAGTCAGAATTGTGAGATATAAAGTCAATTTTAACTTTAACAATTACTTCTTTTTTATTCTATGGGGGGGAAAAAAGCTTCCACAGGAAATCAATATGCCTTGTTAATTTTGTTTAGAGAAGAGTTGGGAGTCTTAATCTCGAGACCTCTCAAGACCGCATAAAAAGTCCGCTCTGACTCTAATTACTCAACGATCTTGGCCTTGGTTTGGGTCTCAAAAATGTACGTCTTGGTCTAGGTCTGGGCTTATGGTCTCAGACAAGACCACAGTCAATTTCCTATATATTAAACGTGATAATTACCTCAACCACGGATCGGCAAGTGGTCCAGCGTTTTGAAATACATTCAGAATTTTCTCTTTTTTAACTCATTAAAATGGACAGGCAACTTTTTAGACTGTCTAATAAAGCGACCATTGAATGTTACATATTACTGTTGGCTCTTTTACAAATTGCTACTGTTCCTCTTTAGTAGGCCTATGTCACTTTGGATAAAAGCAGCTGCTAAATGCCTAAATGTAAATGTTGTTATTCTAAAAAAAAAAAAAAAAAGAAAGTAGTCTGGGTCTCAAAGTCTTGGCCTGGATTTTTGTCTTGGCTTATGGTTTCAGACAAAACCGCAACTTATTTCCAAATCATTAAAGGTGATAGTGACCTCAACCACGGGTCAGTGAGGCATTACAGAGAATTAGCAAGAAATCCATATAATGACGACTGTAGAAAAAAAAATTGTTTCATATGAATACAGTAAATTCTGTCTTTTTTCAGTTTGCTAAAATGCATGCCATTTTCTCTATTTTAGCGTTGAGAAGTTATTCTAGGTTTTAAATAACCTGGTATTGGCTCCAATTCCATATCTTCAAAATATATAATAATAAAACTTATATATATATATATATATATATATATATATATATATATATATATATATATATATATATATATATATATATATATATATATATATATATCAAATGGCAACAGAATTAGAGACAATAATAGACTGTCCACATTCTTAAAACAATGTGTATCACCATCTGTTGAATTTATCAAGACTGAATTAGCAGCACTGGTGTGTTTGTGGGGGTGGATGTGCTCAGAGGAAAGCTTATACTGACTTTGGATGGCTTCGACGTCGCTTACGTAAGCTTCACATTCTTTTTTGATTTGTCTCCACCACAATTGCTCAGCCAGATGAGCTATTACACAAGCTGAGCCATTAAAGAAGCCCGCCAAACGAAAATTTACCGACTAGATGCTCCGATATTATTCTCTGTCAGAAGCTTTTTAAACCCACTTTTTAAGACAGTTGGACAGGAACATGCTGCCATGCAAACCTGCAATGAATCTTGAGATAATCCTTAAACAGCATATCAAGATGTGTGCAATTTCAGGGGAAAATCACCTCCACCACAACATATGACCAGCCTTAATCCTTCGGTGGAGTTAATCCATCATGTGAACATCTAAATGTAGTAACCCCCCCCCCCCCCATTAGACGTCAAAGTATCAAGGGGTGTTTGTCAAAAAAAAAAAAAAAGATAAACCACACTTTTCAAACAAAAGATGTTTGTTTTTAAATAATAAAGAAAATCTAAAATACAAAAAAAAGAGGTAGGCTACTGACATCATACTACTGTACATCTAATAAAACCAAAACACGATTTACGAGATGAAGAAAATGAGATCATGGTCTGAAGGACATGGAGCAAGTGCAGTTAGGGCGTGTCAGAATCCACTTTCGCTAGTTTAACAACAACAAAAAACGGTCTGCGCGCCCGGCGCATGGTCCAAAAGCATTGCACCTAGTCTCTCAATGAGTAACGGGTGTGTTTTGGGCATAATGTGTTGCAATTTGATGAGTGCCACTTGTGCTCGCTCAATGGCAGATTCCCTATTTACATGGTGGAATTTGGGACCGGAAAGACTGAACACTTCAGAGAGAATCGATGTCACTTTCCAACCAGAACACGCCCCCTCAGCTAGGACTGAGTGGCAGAAGAGCTGCTGCATGACTGGAGTTAATAGAGGAAATCAGTTTAAAACAAAGGTCGGACTCGATATAGTGTTCCTTAACTTACCAAAGATCCAGTGATTCATGGATAATGTCATGCAGTACTGGGATCGTGTTTTCCTGACATTTATATTAGCCTGATTTCAATACATAAATATTTATCACTGTCAGTCATCACAATTTCGAGAGTGAATCCCGCATTTATATGCAGATAGGGCCTATATCTATTGAAGCTTATATGTGGCCACTTGTCAAGAATGGAAAATCAAAGTTTTATTCAAATTCAGATTTTTTTTAATGTATCGCTATAAAGAACGCTCCCTTTATAAATACTAAAAGCTGTTAGGGCCTACTTATTCAACGAAGACAATCTCACAAAGTTCTGTTAGATTAATCAGTGAAGCTGACTACACAATGAAACTCTTATTTACACGATGTCTACACTTACACCGTGCCCTAACTACAAGTGATGCGATAAGATTTCAGCGAAAAGCAACTTGTCTGTCCACACCAAGCGGCAACCTCCCGCGATCTCTCTTAATGCCAATACGGTAGTAATGTAAACTGCAATTCCTCGACTGGCCACTAGGGAAAGGCTCCAGAATGGAGCAGAATCTCATTAAAACCTATGTTAAAATACCCAACTTTACAGCAGAAAAAAACATGTTTACAGCCTGGTACAAATTGTGGTTTTGGTCTATACGGCTAATTTTGCCCTTCATGACAACTCTGGGGGGGGGGAGGTCTTTTTATAACTCATTCATTTACGTTATATAAAGCCTTAAAGTTCTGCATAATTAAGGGCGTGGTTACTTTGAGTGACAGGTGGATAGCCATTTATCTTCCGACTACAGTCATTGCGTCACACAAGCTCCACCCACATCCCGCCTCTTTGCCCATTTTTTGTTATCTAGGAGTGACACACGATGACGCGCTAGCAAGATGGCAACGGCCAGCTTGACCCTACTTAACGTTTCAGAACGGCTTATCAGAATCCTATGGGTGACGTCACGGACACTACGTCCATATTTTTTTACAGTCTATGGTCCACATCAGATGCGACGCGACTACGAGATGCAACAAATCAATCAAAAACCACAGCCAATCAGAACAGCATGTGGGCGGGCTCTCGCGGCAAGTGCACGGCACCAGAGATTAATCTTGACATTACTCACAAGAAAATGTACATAATCAAATTCACAAATATTACACCATTTAAACTATTAAAAATACATACTGAGTTACTAAAACAATCGTTGTCATAGGATATACTTATTTGTTGAACGCTCTTGTTCCAATGCGTTTAATTTCAAGATCTGAGGTGAATCCTTTGCTGCTTTTATGACAAAGCTGGGAGCAGTAAATTATATTCAAAGAAACATTACACACTTTTAACATTAAATATAGCACATAAACACAACCTGAGATTAACATTGCCATGTTTTGTGTTGTTGTTCTAGCCGCGACTAAAATTCATTGCGTGTCGCTGTGGTGGCTGGTTAGGACAAAAACTCTAATTAACATGGAAAGATACCTTTTATTATGTTGCAATGCATGTAGTTAGGACACGGCATTCACTCAGCACTGGACAAAAATTTGAGAGCGGTGAATGGATTGTTTCTTAAACACTGTGATTGGCCATTGCGTTTGAGAAATCAACAAGCATATCTGTGAAGTGAAAACACTTTGGAAATTAAATTTGATGAGTGCAAATATAGATAAGCACTGGAGTGTGCCAACTCTTTTCCGCTAACAATATGCTCTTATTACATAGAAAACAGATCCTAGACCAGCAGGTATGGGAATTTCCCTCTAAAAGCAGTCAGTAGCAGAAGCAGTAGGCGGCAATAGTTTGAGTGAGAAAATGATACGCTATTATCAAGTCTATCTCCCTCAGTCCAGAGGGGGACATAAGCATTTGTGTGTTTTTCACAGCATTCACACTGAAAACCAATGCTGCCTCACAGTCTTTTTGCGTGCGAGTGTACATGAGAAAATGAGAAAATGTATAATTTTAAGGAGAAAAAAAGTTGATTTTGATGTCCTTGGCATCAACACATTTCAAAAAAAGTTGGGACATGGCCATTTACCATTGTGTGGGATCCCCTCTTCATTTTATAACAGTCTGCAAACGTCTGGGGACTGAGAAGACAAGTTGCTCAAGTTTAGGAATAGGAATGTTGTCCCATTCTAATGCGGGCTTCTAGTTGCTCAACTGTCTTAGGTCTTCTTTGTCACATCTTCCTCTTTATGATGCGCCAAATGTTTTCTATGAGTGAAAGATCTGGACTGCACAATGGCCATTTAAGTACCCGGATCTTTCTTCTGCACGCAGCCATAATGTTGTAATTGATGCAGGATGTGGTCTGGTATTGTCATGTTGGAAAATGCAATGTCTTCCCTCAAAGAGACGACGTCTAGATGGGAGCATATTTTGTTCTAGAACTTGGGTATACCTTTCAGCATTGATGGTGCCTTTTTCAGATGCGTAAGCAGCCCACACGCACTCGTCCAACCCCATACAATCAGAGATGCAGGCTTCTAAACTGAGCTCTGATGACAACTTGGGTTGTCCTTGTCCTCTTAATCCAGATAACATGGCGTCCCAGTTTTCCAAAAAGAACTACACATTTTGATTCGTCTGACCACAGACCAGTTTTACCTGCCAATAGGCGCATATTACTAACAGGCTCTTTAAATAACACAACAAATATTGCGGCATTGACTTTAGACCGGGTTTTTGTTGGTCAATGGAGCAGTTGTTTTAAGTTGCCTCAAAATAACAACATGCCCACAATGCGCCTGAACACACCTCGTTTCGAGACCAACTCATGGGCACACAAATGGGTGCACATGCATTAGCGCAACGACGTGGCTCGGATGGAGGACGTAAAAATGATAACTGCATCAGGCTAAAACTAGCAAAAAAACGCATGAGTTTATGATAGAGCCCTAATTGTTTTCAAAAATCCTGCAGTATTTATTTGCAGACACCTCTTAGTTTGATATTTAATATAGCCTATTGAAATTAACTCATTGCTCAAGTGTCCATACATTTGAATGACAAAACAGTGTTTGCATTGTTATTTTGTGCAGTCCTAATACTGAATCCTTAATGCATAAAATCTTTGACATCATTCTCAGGTCTGGAAGTGTACAGCACCACTGGAATGAGATCTACTACTTTGTTGATCACCTTGCACACAAGTTCATCAGGTGATTCCAGCAGATGCTCATCATGCTGTATTATTTTTTGTGGCCTGCCTATTGTCAGTACTTCTATAATGTATTTATGAAAAGCAATTATGTAACCCAAAGTTGGAATGTCGCAAAAAATATCATATACTGTAACTAAAAGGCTACGAAACCAATTGAAGTACTAACGGATAATGACATATTGTATAGCAGGAATAGCTATAATGGAAATCCTTGTAGACCCTATTAATGTCAGCTTGGCAGCAACTGCAGCCTGATGGTCTATGAATAAAAAAAGGAACATTTGGCCTATTATACTCTGTTTTCAGCCCCCAGCTACGCATGTCCTTCATAGTCTTTTCAACGGAGGGAAGGATCCTGATGAAACTAACAGCAGACAGGCAAGAGTTCATAACACATGCTGTGATTTCATACTGCCATTTCTAAATTGCCATAAAAAACTGTAAAATGCTAAATAATTAAAAAAAAATCTTAATATTCAGGGATCATATTCGTGTTGGCCTAGAGGAACTTCAGCATGTCTTACCAGGTGGAGATACCTTCATGCACAAAGGTTTTCAGAGGGTAAGAGGTTATTATATAATAAGGTAAAGTACATCAGAACAAACAATGTTTGCTAAAAAAAAAATATTTGTGTGGTTTTCTAGGCAAGCGAGCAGATCTACTATGGAACAGGTGACGGTACGTTATGAATCAAATTATTTTTTAAATTATTTTTCAGTAGCTATAGATGTGTAAGTCGGGGAAGATGATTTTGATTTTCGATTTCTGCTCTTGTCAGGGTACCGCACAGCGAGTGTCATCATTGCTCTTACAGATGGAGAATTGCGTGAGAATGAATTTGACTTGGCAGCCAGAGAAGTGAGACCTTAAACCTTATATCCTGACATATTTTCTTATTCTTTCTCCCCCGAGCATGAAAAAATGTATTTATCACTAAGAGCCAGTAGCTCTGACTTTACCCACAGAGGCAGCAGCTATTCATAAAATCAGCTAGACCTTGGACGTTCTTTCTCTCAGACTCTCATCTCTTTTAATACTCATATAATATTTTTGTGTAGTTCGATATTTCACATGTGCTGGCTCTAATTGAATGTATGCAACCCAGCACATCTTTTGAACCCTGTCTTTTGATATGATAAAATGGCAGGCCGGTCGCTCGCGTCAGCTGGGAGCTTCTGTGTACTGTGTTGGAGTGAAGGACTTTAATGAAACCCAGGTAAGGTGACAAACCAATTTCCCCCCCTCATTGTCAGCAGGTCACCACAATTTGGATTTTTCAGCAACTGATATGCAATGTAAGAACAAAATAATGCAGAAGCATATTTTTCATGATTTCTCATTTGGTCACAGCTGGCAACAATAGCCGACAGCAAAGATCACGTCTTTCCTGTTAATGATGGCTTTGAAGCACTGCACGGGGTCATTGATTCAGTAAGTGAATGGAATCAAAATAAACCCAGTCACATCAACTCTCACATCTTTCTATTGATAATTGTATTGATATATCTAATTAACTGTGTTCCAAAACCTTGTGAGCTGGCTAGGCAGCATTTTATGTTATCAAATGTGCACTTCTGAGACAAAAAGCGTGAGCTTTTAGCCAAATTCTAAGGCAGCGTTGCTTGTATCATTCACTGAAAAGGTAATTTGATAATGTGACTCAGTGGAAAAAATCAATTAATTTTAGCAATAGCTCAATCTTATTCAAATCTGCAAACCCGATTCCAAAAAAAGTTGGGACGCTACAAATTGTGAATAAAAACAGAATGCAATGATGTGGAAGTTTCAAATTTCAACATTTTATTCAGACTACAACACAGATGACATATCACATGTTTAAACTGAGAAAATGTATTATTTTAAGGGAAAAACAAGTTGATTTCTTGGCATCAACACATCTCAAAAAAGTTGGGACATGGCCATGTTTACCATTGCGTGGGATCCCCTCTTCTTTTTATAACAGTCTGCAAACGTCTGGGGACTGAGGAGACAAGTTGCTCAAGTTTAGGAATAGGAATGTTGTCCCATTCTTGTCTAATGCAGGCTTCTAGTTGCTCAACTGTCTTAGGTCTTCTTTGTCACATCTTCCTCTTTATGATGTGCCAAATGTTTTCTATGGGTGAAAGATCTGGACTGCAGGCTGGCTATTTCAGTATCCGGATCTTTCTTCTACACAGCCATGAGGTTGTAATTGATGCAGTATGTGGTCTGGCAGTCATGTTGGAAAATGCAAGGTCTTCCCTGAAAGAGACGACGTCTGGATGGGAGCATATTTTGTTCTAGAACTTGGGTATACCTTTCAGCATTGATGGTTCCTTTCCAGATGTGTAAGCTGCCCATACACGCATGCAACCCCATACCTTCAGAGATGCAGGCTTCTAAACTGAGCTCTGATAACAACTTGGGTTGTCCTTGTGGGACATGGCGTCCCAGTTTTCCAAAAAGAATTTCACATTTTGATTCGTCTAACCACAGAACAGTTTTCCACTTTGCCACAGTCCATTTTAAATGAGCCTTGGCCCAGAGAAAACAACTGCGCTTCTGGATCATGTTTAGATATGGCTCCTTCTTTTTTGACCTATAGAGTTTTAGCCGGCAACGGCGAATGGCACGGTGGATTGTGTTCACCAACAATATTTTCTGGAAGTATTCCTGAGCCCATGTTGTGATTTCCATTACAGTAGCATTCCTGTATGTGATGCAGTGCCGTCTAAGGGCCCGAAGATCACGGGCATCCAGTATGGTTTTCCGGCCTTGACCCTTACGCACAGAGATTGTTCCAGATTCTCTGAAACTTTGGATGATATTATGCACTTTAGATAATGATAATGTCCAACTCTATTCAACCTTTCTCAGAAAAACTCCTTTCTGAAATTGCTCAACTAATTTTCGCCACAGCAATAGGGGAATTGGTGATCCTCTGCCCATCTTGACTTCTGAGAGAAACTGCCACTCTGAAAGGCTCTTTTTATACCCAATCATGTTGCCAATTGACCTAATAATTTGCAAATTGGTCCTCCAGCTGTTCCTTATTTGTACATTTTACTTTTCCGGCATCTTATTGCTACCTGTACCAACTTTTTTGAAATGAGTAGCCCTCATGAAATCCAAAATGAGCCAATATTCGGCATGACATTATAAAATGTCTCACTTTCAACATTTAATATGTTATTTATATTCTATTGTGAATAAAATATATGTTTATGAGATTTGTAAATTATTGCATTTCTTTTTTAATCACAATTTGTACAGTATCCCAACTTTTTTGGAATCGGGTTTGTTTAAGTTTGCCCAACATATACAGCGCCATGTATTTTTGATACTGATTTGAGCAGTGGTTTTCAAACTGGTCCCCTTTATCTTGCTCTCTGGGATTGTAAGGCAGTTTCTTGAGGCAGTACGTAAGCTTCTTACATTTATTGTGAAAGTTGCTTATACAAAAATGTTTTAGGTTTATATATCCAGCATTAAGTATAGCCAATTTAGGTTTGGAAACAATATGTTTTATTTATAATGTCACATTTAGGGTGAATTCAGGGTGATTGGGAAACTTTTTGCCTTTGAGATGGCTTGGATAAAGTGTCCCAATCACCTTGAATTCACCCTACTATTTATTTATCAGTTTCAATGTTTTTCATACATAAAAATAGATGGAAGAAGGGGTTTCCATCATAAAAGGTTCATCATATTTGGGGACCCTTGGCATCATAAAGTTTGAAAAACCCTGAATTAGAGTATCCCGTCATTAGCTAATCAGCAAAATGCCGGTCCTTCTAGCTGACCTCCATTATGCCCAGTACACATTGTGCGATTTTGGGCTGTCCCAGGCAAAAAATGACCCATCATGGCGATTTCTGTGGCTGTGGCTCCCAAACAGTGGTCCAACATCATACAGTGAGAGAGATTCAAAGATGGCCTTTGTCACGGTCTTGAGACCAAAGATAGCTTGCGATCATTGACAGTGTCAGAAATTTAGCATGATCGTCAGCGTGTTTGCTGCTACAACCTACATCTACTGACTAGCCAATAAACTAGCAACGTGAAATGGCATGTTGATCATGGTCCTAAAACGTAAAACTACCTCAAGCTCCATTTGCAAGATTGGCATGCCAAGTTGGCCTCATTTCCCTAGCCATGACCACATCCATATTCTCTTTTGCTCTATTTGTTTACCACAAGCTCATTCTGGTGATGTTTTATTCGAATCATGAATCAATTCGCTGATTCATAACCATTTGAATCTTTATTTGAGGACTGAAAACAAACCAGGAAGAGAAGACAATACTGAATAAAGGCGTAGTTTTTGTTATTTTTGGACCAAAACGTATTTTTGATGCTTCAAGAGATTCTAACTAACTAACTGATGTCACATAGGGACTACTTTGATGATGTTTTATTACCTTTTTAGACATGGATAGTATAGTGTGCATACACTTTCATGAAGGAACAGAAAAGCACTCGTACTAAATCTAAAATATCTTAAACTGTGTTCCGAAGATGAACAGAGGTCTTACGGGTGTGGAACAACATTAGGGTGAGTCATTAATGACATCAATTTCATTTTTGGGCGAACTAACCCTTTAAGGGATGATTTGGAGGCTATAATGGACAAAGGCCAATAGGCATATTTGGCCAGAATGCCAGGGTTAAATCCCTATGCTTTTTCAAAGGACATGGGATTTTTATTGACCAGAGAAAGTCAGTTAATGTCTCATTTCGAAGGATGGTGCTTTTTGATAGCATAGTGTCCCAGTCACTATACTGGAGCGTTAGGACCCACACAGACCACAGAGTGAGCACCCCCTGCTGGCCTCACTAACACCTCTACCAGCCGCAACCTAGTTTTCCCAGGAGGTCTCGCATCCAGGTTCAACCCTGCTTAGCTTCAGTGGGTGACCAGTCTTGGCCTACAAGGTGATATGGATGCTGGTAATATCTAGTGGACTTTGTTTTCAAGCACTCAAGTAACTCAAACAATATATGTGCACCATCCACACAGACACAAAAAAAAAGGGTTACACATGGACAGTGTGCACGAACCCTCCTAATGATGAAAATAACGTCACACGGACAGTGCACAGACCGTCGAGAAACGACCGCAGATGGCCAAATTATACTTTAGGATGGTGCCTACTGTATGCACTAGAGAGCAAGCCAGCTCACTAGGTTTTGGAACAGAATCTTTACACAAGCAAAAGTTACAGAAATTGTGCATGTTGTCAAAAGATTCTAACATAAGTGCATTGATTTTTCCTTTCCTCAGATTCTCAAGAGATCCTGTATAGAGATCCTCGCCGTGGAGCCCTCGAGTATTTGTGCAGGAGGTAAACATATGTCAGGCCTGAAGCAAAAACCTAGTTCAGACAGGCAACAAAATTCAGATTTCTTTGACAAATACAACTGCAAAACACCACGTGAAATCTGAATCGAATGAAACCAATCTAAACCACAAGCGATAAAATCTGTTTTTTTTTTCTTCATATCCTGAATGGTCATATTGGATTGCATGGATGTAACATCAAACACAATGTGTTTCCTCCGTCCCAGAATCCTTTGAGGTGGTGGTTCGAGGGAACGGATTCCTTCACGCCCGTGACGTGAGCAGAATCCTTTGCAGCTTCCGTATCAACAACACCCTCACCGTGAGTAAGTGAAAAACAGCACAGACGGATTCCTGTTCCTTGCACTGCCAGCTGAATTATTAATAAGCCATCCTGTGTTAGCGTTAGCTGCTAACCCAAAATGATCTCCTCATTCGAGAAGCAGCAAAAGTGATGCCGTTTAAATAGCTGAAAGTTTTATTCATTGAGTCCAGGCCAAGCTAAACTCACCAATGGAGATAGAAAAATAAGCTTTGTCTTCATGAATGTGGCAGCGCTTTGTTTTGTTCTTTTGTTAATGATGAAGGAGCCGATTGAATCCAAATGTCAGTATGGCTGCCGTGTTTTCTGCAATAGGCTCGAGAAAGGTTGGCCGCGGCACTTGTAAATCACAAGACTTGCCTTGAACGCAAACCACATGTGCATAAATGCACATCCACACACTATTAAAAAACACACCATGGAAACTATTACCAGGACTTTTGGTCCAGGATATTAGATGTTTTTTAATTGTTTTGTATTTGCATTGGCTTAATTAGTATGTGTAGAGTTAGGCCAATGTCATAAAAAGCATACAGGTGTGAACAAATTCAATACTTTCGAGGTATGCCGCTAAATTATACTCCCTATCATATGACTCTTGCGTAACGGTTACATTTGGTAACTAATAAAATGGCTCAACACACAGCTCCTGGAATGCCTGGATTTATCTTGGAAATGAATGGCCACAAATTGGTCTGCTGCGGTGTTGATGTCCTAATGATTTCTGAGCTCCGAGCTTCTATCCTTCTCTCTCAGCTGCTGTTTTACTTAAAGAATATCAGATGGCACGGGGGAATGCAGGGCCCATCTCACCAGTGTGAGTCTCGGCCAGGGTAAATGAGGCTTTTGGAGTCAAACATTTTCCACTTTCTCATTTGTCATGTGGAAAAATGACAAGAGAATAAAAAATTCTGCCCTTCAGCCCTGAATGGTAAAGATATGCAATGCAGTTTCGGTGTTTTTCTTCTGAAAATAATTATTAGTGGTAATTGCTAAGGCAAGCATCTCCATTACTCAAACGTAGGGTTGGGGGCTTTTAAGATGTCTGCAAATAACTTATCCTGCACTGTTTGTGCTATATAAGCATGAATAATACATCAAAAGACGCGGTTTGCTATTAAAAGAAAACGAGCAGAACAACCCCATAGACTTACAATTTGATTTGAGTCATATCTACAGAACACAATATCATAGATATGACTTGAGACCACCTAGCGACCACCAAAAACAGCCTAGCAACTGCATAGTAACACCCTGGCAACCAACCAGAACACTGTAGCAGTTAGGCATTCGAGTTCTGTATTAAACACTGGTTTTATGGTATAAAAATAAATAATTATTTTTAGAATTATTTCATTTTATTTTTGTGGAAACTTCACTGACATTTATAAGTTTGGGGTTGGTACACTGTAAAAAGAATTTGTTGGTTTAACTTAAAATAGTAAGTAAACTGGTTGCCTTAATTTTGAGTTTATTGAAATTAAAATTTTGAGTTGATACAATGAAGGAAATTTGTTTAATAAATAGAAACTCAAAATATTATTGTATCTGAACCACATAAAAAATGTGATAAATCATGAAAATAGCACAATTTGGCATGTTTCACTGCATCATTAAAAATAAAACACACACAACTACCCAATATGCTTACAAAATATTTTAATAATATTTTAATAAAGGTTGTCGAATCTCAATTTTTTTTATTGTACTAACTCAAAATTTTAAGGTAACCAGGTAACTTTTAAAAAATATATTTTTACAGTGTGGGTAAAAAAAACAAAATACAGTAAAAATAGTAATTTGTGAAATATTATTCCAGTTTTAAATGGCTGTTTTCTGTTTTAATAAATTCTAAACGAAAAAGGTGGTGGGGAGAAAAAAAAATAATATATGGGAGGAAAAAATATTTTTCAATGCTTTTACGTTCTCTCGCATTTTTTACCCAAAAGCATTGAAATATAAAATGTTTTTTTTACATAATATCCCCTCCCATCAGATTTTTTTCCCCCATCACTATGCATTCTTACACGATCTTTTAGAAATAATTATAATAGGCTGATTTGCTGCTCAAGGGACATTTATGATTATTATCACTGTTGAAAAATTATATTTTTGATTCTTTGATGAATAGGAAGTTTAAAAGATCAGCATTTATTTGAAATATAAATGTTTTGTAACATTTTAAATGTCTTTATTTTGACATTTTTTATTATATATTTAAACCATTCTTGCTCAATGGAAGTATTAATTTAGTTTTTTTTTTTTAAATGTATTTACTGACCTCAAACTTTTGAATGGTGTAGTGTATGATGAAACTATTTCTGTAAGGGTGGTTCAGATTGGTTTATATATTGAGCTGTTAAATTATCCACAAACGCATGATAAAATGTAACAGCATCACTGATGTCAAGCCTAAGGGCACTTGTCAAGCTGCTTGTTTTCCTGTGTGTTATTCTCCAGTGAAGAGGCCTCTGGTAGTGGAAGACACGTACCTGCTCTGCCCAGCGCCTGTACTGAAGGAGGAGGGAACGTAAGTGTTGCTGGAATCTCTTTCGTCAGCTGACGCAAATAGAATGGAAAGAGAAACATACGAGCCAAGAAACAAATAAAAAATAGGACGGAAAGACACCCAGCTCTCTTAAAAGGGATTCTTGTTGCAGGCTTTTTAGCTTATAAAGCATTGTAAAACATCTTCATTTTCATTATTTTTATAAAAAATTTTACTGTAAGTGCAATGTCATACATGCCTTGGTGAGCTTAAGAGACTCCTTTCAAAAATTAAAAAAAAAAATTGTTTACCGACCCCAGGCGTTTGAAATATGTAAGCATATTCTATAATTGAATGGTAGTGTAGATTTCTTTTTATACATAATTTAAGCCCCGATGGATTTTTTTGGGGGGAAAGCAGAATGGATTTAACCCACTGGCGCTGTCACATTTCATTATTTCAATGAAATGATTGAACTATTTTTTTAATTTGATAATATTTTTTTATTTAATATTTAGTATTTTTAGAAGATTTATGGTCCTAAATTATATTTATACAGTAGTTATAATCCTTTTATTCACTTTTTGAGCATGGACCTGGAAATTAATTTGACATTCTAAATGGTCATAAATCTTGAATGACTTGGAGCACATCCTTAAGTTTTCTCACATTTTTTAAAGATGACACTTGGCAGATCATTGCAATTATTGCAAAATAAATCTAAACAAGCGATGTTCAATCAATCAATCAACTTTATTTATATAGCGCTTTTACAATCACGATTGTGTCAAAGCAGCTTCACAGTGTCAAACAGGATAATATTGCGACAAAATTAGATTTGGCTGTACAGTCGTACTGGGGAAAACAGTGATGTTATCAGCTTATTTTAATGTATCATATAACAACAATGTTGGCAGATCAGTATTTAAGTTTATAGAATTAAATAAGACCTAATTCATACATTTTATTTGTATAAAAAGTTGAATAACTTTAATCAAATTTTTAGTGTCCCCAGTATTTTTAGTGTTAGATGTTCCAAATTTGAGGTTGATAACTTAAAAAATTAGCTCTCAGTGCGATTTTTTTTTTGTGCGCAATGCCAAAAGTTTCCAATAGATGAAATATGTTTACGATGCAAACAATACATTTAATATATTCGGAATATTTAACCTTTTGAAATAATGTCCATGGTGTGTGTGTGTGTGTGTGTGTGTGTGTGCGTGCTTGAGTGCGTGCGCAACGCAAGTCCCAAAACCTTTACCATTATGATAAAGTAAAGTTTTGTACCATTATGATAAAGTAAAAAATTATTTTACAAATATATAGAATTTTTTTTAAACGGTCAAAAATGACCACCCAGCACAAGAGGTTTAAGTATTAAGGCCCAATCAAATTGACATAATTTAACTTTTTTTTTTAAAAGAAAAAAACATGTCAGCCATTTTTGTCTCTTTTTTTTGTTTTCGTTCATAGGTCTGCCTCTCTCCATGTCAGTATGAACAACGGCCTGAGTTTTATCTCCAGTTCTGTGACCATCACGACTGTCAGCTGTGTGAGTACAGTAACCCTGCAGGGCAGCAGTGTCAAGCCCACCACTGTTACACTGGGCAGAGCCACTCCCAGTACCTCTACACTGGGCAGTACCTCTAGTTCAGCTCCATCTTCAGTCTACCCTCTGAACACAGTCAGTATATTCTGTCCTACATGCCCTCTCTAAAAACTAACTCTCCTCTGGTGGGGTGCCATTCCAACAGCACTGGTAGATTGCAGCAGAAAGACCAGAGGCCAAAAAGCATATGAATTGATTGAACACCATTATTAAGGTGTTGAATGTGTGAACGTGATTGGTCCAGGTCACATTTCACCTAAAAAAACAAATGATTATGCAATCATGGACAGAATTATTAGCAACCCTGAATTTTTTTAATGAAAGATCAAAAGGATAAATGATGCAGATTTATTTTTACAGCCATTTTTGACCATATTTACCAGGGGTGCCAAGAATTCTGTCTATGACTGTACATATACACTATATTGCCAAAAGTGATGGGACACCCCTCCAAATATTTGAATTTAAGTGACCCAATCATTTCCATGGCTACAGGTGTATAAAATCAAGCACCTAGGCATACGGACGCTTCAACAAAAAATTGTGAGAGAATGGGTCAGTGCTCAGTGAATTCAAGCATG